>NC_135868.1:4475625-4633125 GCF_031162955.1 Sander vitreus
GCTCTCTTCATATCTCAATATGTCAAAGAGTGTGACATTTTGCAGGGAAGACACGTTGAGCCAGGCATCGCAGATCCGGGTCAAAGGTCAAAACAGTTAGGAGCGAGAACGTCTGGAAAGCCAAATGTGACTGAAAGGTTAGTTTGAATGTTTATATAAAACCCTAACAGCCCACATAAGATACGATTGAAGTGGTTCCTTTGTGTGTACATGCATGCCATGGTGTAATGGTGTACATACCTGCAGTTTACATGAGATCTAGCTTGAGAAATGCATTGTCATTGGTCAAAGTTGCATTCCAGCAGCACTGATAACTCCCACCATCCACCACAACCATGCTCTATCAAATAGAAAAGGGAACCTGGTTGCTATGGCAGCCCCCATGGTTACTCAGCTGGTTAGTAACTCAAGTCTCGCCGTCTCCTGTCTGATATTTGTCTTTCTGCTTCTCAGATTGCGTGAACGTGTCGGTTTCTGGTTTTCACATATCTCGACTTTTTCATGACTTTTCCTAATGAAGCTCAGCGTAAGTTCATTCAGGAAGACTTCTACACTTCTTCATTGTCCTCCTGCTCTCTCTCTCTCTTTCCCAACATAATCAGCTGACTCTGGGCGCTCACTCTTTTTAGTTAAACCAATCCGATTTCGCCATGATCTAAGTGAGCCAATCACAATGTTGCATCCAAATGTTAAAAGGGTAACTTCGGTTTTTTTTCAACCTGGACCCTATTTTTCTATATGTTTACTTTTCATTATGCATATATACAATATCACATTTCTTTTTTACATTCAGTCTTATTCCTTTGCAATACTGTCTACACAAATTTATTATATCATGATATCATATTTTTGTTTACATTTTAGCCCTAACTTGTACTGTTTTTTCTTTTTTCTTAGACTCAGATTTTGCTTTGACTTGTGTGTGTTTTTTATTGTTATATAATGAACATTGTTGGAGATGCCTGAGGCTTAAATTTCTCATTGCCAAGGACTACTTCTGTTGTGCACATGACAAATAAAGAACCGTGAACCTTGACACAAAGCTGTTTGTGAGGTTTGCTTCCGGCAGATCTATTCCAAAGCTGGTTAACCTCATACTCTGTAAACCCGGTGAAAATGACTGGGTTAATGCCTTTTTAAATTGGCTTCCGTATCATGGGAAACATTTGTGTTGAAGTTTACATCGCTGGAAACAGAAACGAGAACCTAAATTCACAAACAAAGAGCCTACTGGTAGGAAAAAAGGCATTTTACTGAGTTCAAAGGGCAAAAAAACAGACTTACAGGTGGCAGTGTGCAGACAGTCAGGATTTTCCTGAAAAACAATAAAGACAATAATTCAGTTGATTGCAGATGGTATAAAACAAGAAGCTTTAGCAACGTAACACCTTTTCATATTGTGTTGTTTTTTCGTCATCGTTCTCCATGAAATATTTGAATCTGAGTTGCCGCAGGACGCTCAAACTGTTTCTGGAGATGACCCTTTATAATTCAATTTAAAGCTGATGACATTCATAGCATTCATTAAAGAGTGGACATGACAATGGATGTGGGAGACAGACAAAAGAAAGACGCACCACAAAGGTCAAGAAGCAGATTTGAGTCTAGATGAAGGCAGCGGGTGAAAAAACCTGCTGAGCTTCCAGGGATGAATTTGAGTTTAAAGTAATTGTCTGAGAAAAAAAGTTTGCTTTGCAGTTCTCATTATCAAGCTCTTAACTTGCTCTAGTTCCAGTGTGAACACGGCCTCGAGAGAATAGAGGGAATGACAGATATGTTACAGTCTGATGCAGACATTATTTTTCATGCATGCTTTAAGCAAAATACATTTTCCTTTTATTTGATTTTATAGCTGACGTGTGTTGACACTACGTCAGTGTGTAGATGTGAGACAGACTGAATAAAGAAGCAGTGGGCTGATCTCACAACCCGGAGGATAAAGAGAGACACAGGCAGAGGAGGTTTAGGGACAGGTATGAGAGAGAGAGGAGGAGTAAGAAAAGATCAATGAACTTTCAGTTGAAGAGAAAGGAGAAAAAAAAAGATAGTTAAGAGATTAAAACTTTCTAACCGTAGACACTCAAACTTTGCCTTCAATGGTTGAGACAAAAAGAGAAAAGGTTTTTACAGTCCAGTTAAAGAAATGGAGTTTACTCTCTGGCTGCTATGTGACGCCCTCTAGTGAAGACATCAGGAGTCGTATCATCAACACAGTTTAAAAATGGAAGATCATTCTTGGCTTTTAGAAACAGAATGTGTAACAAGATAATCTCACATCACCAAAACAAAACCGCTCACCTCAGAAAATATTTCTGGTAATATTTTTCAAAGTAAATGGATATGCAAATACAGCATTTATTCAGGTCTTACAATAACTTACAACAATACAACAATATACAACAATACCTTTAGATTACAATTCCATAACCAAGTTACAATATTAAATGCAGGACTTTGACTTGTAACTAAGTGTATTTGTATTATAGTGTGGTATTGCTGCTTTTGCTTCAGTACATTATCTGAATACTACTGAAAACAGCCTCAGACACCATCCTGATGAAGGCAACGTAGCCAAAAAGGTTTGGTGAGGTGAATAAAGCGTGGTGTAGGCCAATTACGTGTGTTGTTACAATCAGCCCAGTGCGTGGAGGCAGACATAACATTTGACTTCTAGAGTTCAATTCAGTTTTATTTATAGTGTCAAGTCATAACAGAAGTCATCTCAGGACACTTTACAAATAGAGTAGGTCCAGACCACACTCTGTAATTTACAGAGACTTCTGTAAAAACTTCCTTTTAACAGGCAGAAGCCTCGGACAGAACAGATCGGAGGATGAGAGAGAGATACAGAAATATGACTCATAATAATTATAGCACTGACAATTATAGTAACAGTAAAGCTAAAGATCATAATAGTAGCAGTGCAGAACATCGATCAGGACCACAGCAGCAGCTGCAACCACGATCCGGGTGCCACCACAATCCAAGGAAATCTGCGAGGCGAGAAAGCACAAGGACTCAGTGCAAAAATGCATTTACAAAAGCGTGGCCCTGCAGAAAAAGTTTGGGAACCACTGCATTAATGGGACATGAATGCACACAGATGGAGAGAGAGAGAAGAGAATGGAGCTCAGTGTGTAATTGGCAGACTAAAGCGTGATTTATACTCCTGTTTAAAAGCAACGCTGTGGCTACATACGTAGGTACCTGGAGACACAAACCTACACCGGACCTTAGGCCGTAGCCTCACGTGCACCTCTCGAAAAATTTAACTACACGTTGCTCGGCTGTGGCTTGGTAGCGTTGCATTTCCCCCTACTCAAATCCTGGTTCTCCTTCTCCATAAACAACATGATATCAAGGAGAGTTTTAACTTTTCCTGCTACAAATTTCCCAGCGTGGTCAGAAAGCACAGGGGAGACACTGTTTCTCCTACTATGACTCTAGAGTCGGCACTTGCGCCGAAGTTAATCACCATCACTCTCTCACTCGCTCCACCACAAACTCCCCACGCACACACACATGCCGGCCCTGCTATTCTCTTAAAGAGATCAATGCACACACCAACTCACAAGTATAAACTTCAGGCCTCTTACACAGGCTACAGCGAAAGCTCTGCGTGGAGCCTCCGCACGACCATAAATTAAGCTTTAACCTATAGCAACATAACTAAGGGCTGGCAGACACACTCACTACTTTTCAGAGTAGGCTTTAATACTTTGATAAAGCTTGTTACGGATGGACCACCCTTAGTTATACTGCATAAGGTTTGGACTACTGGGGTAGTTTCCAACGATCTACACGTCTCTCTCCCTCTGTTCGTATTGTTTTCCCCTTAATGCATATTAACTTGGCATCTTCATAAGTTTTTGTGCTTTCGTCTCACAGGTTGCCATGCATCATGGTTGAGCTCGTTGTCGTGGCTCTGCTAGATGCCCTCTGCTACTAGTTGCCATAACCCTCATTTAAGGTTTCATCCCATTAAGGTGAGTTTTTCCTTGCTGCCGCCAAGTGCTTGCTCATGGGGGAATGTGGGTCTTTGTGAGAGTATGGTCTAGACACTTAATGAAAAGTGCCATAAGATACTTTGATTCAGCACCAAATAATTGGTAATCAGTAGAAATTAAATACATTACCCAGTAGTGAAAGTGATGGCTGACAACTCCTTTGAAGCACAGCGCACAACTAAACTTTAAAGTTCAGTTGTCAGCAACATCAGTATTCTAGCATTTTATCTGATATGTACATTTTCACGTTGTAAATATCCCTCTGGTCTTAAGTCTTGTTTCCTTTCCTTTTTACTGCAAGCCTGTGACCAAAGAGATACTAGCAAAATATGTACAGAACACAAGTCGAAGTCTGACATTAACTAAACCTCATTTACCCTTACTGTTCCAAAGGACACTGCAACAGGTTTGATGTAGAAGTTGATGTAAAGTTTCTCATTTAACTTACCGGTCCATTTGTTGTTGCATACAGACCTACCTCCTCAACAAAGAAACCCATAGTTAAACATTACATCCAATATTTGGAGTAGAGCATTTAAGACATGCAATACCATCTATCAGGATACTGTGCACCTGTCACTCACAGAACTAAATGATATCCATAGGCAGAGAGTGTTCCAAGTATTTTATTGACCGTCTCAAAAACAGTTGATGCAAGAGCAGACTGCTTCCAGAAAGGTCGGGAACCTGAGAACAGAAAGACCATTTAGCAAGTTTGCAATGCATTTTCATATGAAGAAATGCCACATTTCGTCAACCTCACTTAAGCATAACATTGTCTACATTAACATTAGTTAGGATACCTACATGAAAGGTCAACGATGTCTGTTGGACACAGACACCTGTTGATGCCGCCACCTGGGATGGTCTGATGATACCATTGGAATTGGTCTTGAACTTCTAGGATCAAGATTTACTTGTGGGTTTGAGCGAGTGGGCTTAAAGACAAAAACACCACCTCCCTGAGAAGGAGTAAAATCCGACATCATGCCAGCTTTGCGTTGGGTGACTTTTTGCTAAGACTTCAGGTAGGCGGGCAGCTGGGTTTTAGACTGCAAAGTGGACTCAGGCTGGGGACCAGAATGCAGCTCAATTGCATGACTTGAAGATATAACAGATTGTGGCTGGTGCTTGGACAGGTAGGTGGGCTGCTGGTGCTTAGCTTGCCAAGTGGAGTCCTTCAATGTCATAACTTGATGCAATATTTTTTGGTTTGTATCAGTGGGCTTGGAACCAAAAATACCTCCCCAGAAAAGGTCCCTCATGCCAGCTTTGGTTTGAGTTACCCCTTTCTGGAGCTTGGCGGGCTGCTGGGGCCTGACTGGGCCAGCGGGTTGCAGGGCCTTGGAAGGATAGTCTAGGTAGGCGTGCTGCTGGGAATCCTAGTTTCTGGAGTTTAGCTGGGTAGGCGTGCTGCTGGGTTCTGGACCACCAAGTGGACTGGGGATTGGATAGGTAGACTGGTTTCTGGGACTTTAATGGGTGAGAAGACTGCTGGGGCTTGGATGGGTGAGAGGGCTTCAGGGGCTTGGAAGGATAGTCTAGGTAGACGTGCTGCTGGGACCCGGCTGAGCCGGCGTGCTGCTGGGCCCCGGCTGGGTATCCTAGTTTCTGGGGTTTAGCTGGGTAGGCGTGCTGCTGGGTTCTGGATCGCCAAGTGGACTCATGTTGGGGAACAGAATCCATCTTAATGCCATTGAATTCTGTATTAGGGTTAGTTTGAGGTGGCTGCTGGGGGTTTTGTCTGGGTTCTTGAAGGATTGGACGGCCAGACCCGTAACTAGAAACACTTCCCTCTTGACTGTAGCTATCTACTTGCCTACCATAAGAGCCATTATGACCTCCTGCACCCAGTGCAGCAGCTGGCTTCAAGTTCTCAGATGAAGCAGGTTTGAAGGTTCTCTGAAAATCAAAATGAGGTGTAACATCTTTGAAGCCTCCACTTATGCAGCTGAGAGCTAGAAAGAACAAACAAAAAGGTCAGTCTTGTAAACAAGTTACTAAATGTTCTGTTGCGTTTCTGTAGCATGAAGTCTTACCCTTTGCACGCTGCCCAAAAGTCACAAGTGAAAGCACAAGCACTCTGAAAAATAGAAGATAACGTGAACAAAACAAAACCAGGTTAGCACAATAACCCAGAGGACATTTTTGTTTTGAAGATAAAGCCCAACAGCCTGCAAGATGTGCTAGTAGTAAACCAACAAAATCTGAAACTGTTGTTTCAACTTCATAACTTTTTAAAGTGTTGGTACCTGAGTCAAGCAATCATGTCTCACACTGATGAAGTAATTGGCATCAGGCTGTGACATCAGAATCCACTCTGACAACCTGGGCAGGTGTTATAAAGTAGAAGAAGAACCTTGTTGCTCCTTTATGACCTTTTTTTATTTTTTTAACAAACACTAATAAATTACCGTCTTAAAATAAACTTTAAAACATTACAAAGTTGCAGATGTCGGTTGCTGCTCTTCATGTTTTGTTGTACATTCATGTTCAGAAAATAACCTCTCACTAGGTTGTGATATGAGCTAAAAAGTGCAAAGTGTTTTGGGATGTTGCTGTACATCAAATACTGTATGGCAATTCAAACACAGGTGCAGTGAGTACTCCATAACATAGTGCTTTTTCACTGATATTGACAGGTGTTTAGAAGATAAACTTAACTGATCTCACACTGGGGAACTGTACACGTTACAGCAGCTCAAGAGTATACAAAAGCAAAGGAAAAAGTGACTGAGTGATAGAAATGTATGAAGATAAAAATGCATATATGTAGATACTGAGAGACCCCTGAGCACGCTCCACCTTTGGTTTTCTATTGAAAATGCCCTTTAAAGGATATTCCCTTTAGTCATTATGTGACATTATGTGAAAGGTTGTCTGAAATACTGGACTCAGGTTTGACCCATTCTTGAATCTGTCTTTGGATTTTTGGCTCCGACACATCTGTCTTACTCTACACACAGTAAATAACATCAGGCAACGTCATGTCTTAAAGAGCTCACAGTACCCTGTTACCCAACTAGAACACTGCACTCCCAGAATGAAGGGTAACGTGTGGTCCCTATGGGCTCCAAAAGTATAATGGGAGCCAAAGCCTTCAGCTATCAGGCTCCTGTCCTGCAGAACTCTTCCAGTTTCGGTCCAGGAGGCAGACACTCTCTCTTAAAACTTTACTTTTTGATAAAGCTTATAGTTAGGGCTGGACCAGCCCTTAATTATGCTGCTATAGTATTTATACTGCTGGGGTAGTTTCCCATGATACATTAAACTCCTCTCTCCCTCTGTACGCATTGATGTCCCATTAATGCATGTTGCTAACTTGGCATCTTCCCCAGAGTTTGGGCTATCGTCTCACAGGTTGCCATGGATCGTAGTTGCGTTTGTTGCCGTGGCTCTGCTAGATTCCCGATGCTACTATTGGCAATATCTCTCTTATTTTCATAGTTGATGTTCATCTCTCCATATATGTGTGTGTGTGTGTGTGTGTGTGTGTTTCATGGCAACCCACGTACAGCCTGGTTCTGTTCAAGGTTTCTTCCCATTAAAGAAGTGTTTTTCCCTTGATGACAAGTGCTTGCTCAAGGGGGAATGTGGCTCTCTGCAAGATTACGTTCTAGACACTATATAAAAGTGGCATGAGATAACTTCTGTAGTGCTGTGGCACTAATACATCATCAGTAGATGGCCAGTAGTGATGGCCGACAACCCATTTGGAGAACAGCTTATAACTTTTAACTTTAGTTTTCAGTATCAGCAAGCTAACAGTCAAGCATTTTATAGGATGTGTACATTTTCACTGTGTAACAATCCCTCTAAGACAGTAAACCTCAAACTCAAAGAAAATAGTAGGGCTGTCCTCGACCGAAGAAATTCTTAGTCAACAAACTCATAATTTTGTCAACTACATCATGGTCTATCTATAATCTAAATCATGGGTAAGATGTGTATTTCTTGATGAGATGAGTATTTATTTATAGTGTGGGTAATCATGTGTATGTGATCATAGGCATGAGTGATGTGTGTGTGTGAGTTTTTTTATTTGTTTTGTCCAGTATTTTAATGCTGCAAATTGGATTGCTCCAACAAAGTTTCATTGTGTAAATATATGCAATGACAATAAAGATCTATTTAACTAATCAATTTGTTGATTTAATCGACAGATCTGTAAAACTGAGTTTCTCTACAAAGAGTCATGCAAAAGCACCACTTGTGTTTCTTGTGTTTACCAGAGATGTGCCCATAAGTTTCTTGGCAAAAAAAGTCATTCAGCAAGTAAAAAGCAAAATGACCGATTAGAGGGGGCAGCCCTACAAAATGAAACTAAACAATGCTGACTTTGCTGCTCACAGCTAAAAACGACAGCGGTTTGTGATTATCTCATTAGATGGAAGTCCTGTGTCTTCACAGGCCGCGATTTTAACCCACCTTTCGCCTCACAGGATTAGACCATCCGTCTTCATCGAGCTGCAGCCTCTGCCTCGTACACAGCGACTGAATCTAAGAGCTTTCCTGGCAGACGGAGAGGGTGCTGTCCTTGTCTTGTCCTCGCTTATAGGAAGGGGCCTCTAATCAGCTGTGCAGAGAGGATGCTGGGAGAACTGGCAGGAAACCAGGGGAGGAGAGGTAAATGAGACGGGATGCTGCTGAGGTTTTTCCATTCATAATTCATTCACCAAGTTGTTCATCGGTTCACGCTGCAAGAAATGTGTATTTCAGGGTTCATGCGTATTTTAACCAATACTTTTCGGCAAATTATCATGACTATGTATTCCTGAAAATGTCAGTCAACATTATACAATAAGAATACAAATCTGTGTTAAAGTTTACCCTCAGAGGTTTAACAATAAAATGATCATTTATGTGGTTCATAGTTGGATTCGTAATATCGCGCCCCCAATAGAACTTTGAGGTTAAGATGACGTGAAATACATTTATTAATCACATATTATTATGCTGTGTTAAAAAAACAATTCCATGACTTTTCCAAAACTTTCTGGGTCTTTTTATCTTTCCAAAACCTTTCCAGGCCTGGAATTTGCATTTTTTACTTTTCCAGGTTTTTTCAAAACGTATGAACCCTGGTATTTGAATCAGTTTGACAGTTTAAAAACACACAGAATGTTTTAATAATTGTTAACTTTAAGTTGTGTTTTTAAATAATCATACCACACTGGAAAATGATGTTCTCATTTTCTCACACAACTTCATTTGTCATCATGTCTTTTTTTTTATTAATTTAACTCACTCACCTTCCTCTCGTCTTCTTTCATGGATTAATTGTCTTTCCACCGACTCATTCATCATTTCATTCATTAATTCTGTCCCTCTATACTTGAGTGGCTGGCACTTTTAAGGTTATGTTGGGTTACACAAGGTTATCTAACAATTTAAGTCTGCCTTTTATTCATGAATCAATTCACCACGGTACAAAGAGGACGGAGAAGCTTCTCACCAGCTGATGCTGAAGATAGTGAGGTTGGAAATGTCTTTCAGAAAAAAAGTCATTTAAGTATAAAACCCCCTGAAATGCATCAGGTTGTTTTTAACGTTTCTTAAACCAATGGCGCTGAAATTTTTTGACACCTAATACCCAGGTGTTTGTTTGCATTTCAAAATAAACGCTCCAGTCTTACACTGTGTTCCAAATTATTATGCAAATGCTATGTTACACTGATTTTCCTAAATAATAATGCATGCAATGCAAATGACAGTCAGTATAATTTTCAAGTCACCAAGCGTTAGGGTATAAGTCGAATTTCATTGAACAAAACCACCCAATGAAAACAGTATTTTTTCATAAATAAAAAACTCAAAATGCACTGTTCCACATTATTATGCACAACAGAGTTTCAAAACATTGTATAGGTGGTAAAGAACTGAAAATGGTCATTTTGGTCACACGTCTTAACAGGGCAAGTTACATGTTAACATAGGACCCCTTCTTTGATATCACCTTCACAAATTCTTGCATACATTGAACTTGTGAGTTTATGGAGAGTTTCTGCTTGAATTTCTTTGCAGGATGTCAGAATAGCCTCCCAGAGCTGCTGTCTTGATGTAAACTGCCTCCCACCCTCATAGATCTTTTGCTTGAGGATGCTCCAAAGGTTCTCAATAGGGTTCAGGTCAGGGGTCAAAGAAAAAGGGGTCCTATGTTTTATCTATCCTCAATTTACTTTTCTTTAGCCCCTTAAGTCTTTTATTTTCTTTAAGAGAAGAAATCTACCAGTGCAGTAAAAACATTTGAACCTATTTTCCAAAATACCTAGCTAGTAAAAAAAACTATTCTGAAAAATAGTTTTTTTGAGCTCACTTAAAATCTTTTAGCAACTTAACTAAAAAAAAAGGTGGCTCAAGTCCCCATACGGACCAAAGTATGGTGGTGGACTGGTAGCTGGAGAGGTGTCAGTTCACCTCCTGGGCAACTGCCAAGGTGCTCTTGAGCAAAGCACAGACCCCAACTGCTCTGGGTGCCATCTACAGCTGCAGCCCCCTAACTCCAACATCTCTCCATTAGTGCATGTATAGGTGCTGAGCATGTGTGTATTTCAGGCCTGTGTGTAATGTGTATTCTAACAACAGAGTGAAAAAATTGTAATTGCCCTTGCGGGATTAATGAAGTATAAAAATTAAGAGATTAAATGAAATTAAAATGTAAGAATTAGTTCTCAGAGTTTCCATCACAGAGCTGTGTTTTCCTGCACAGAGGCAGTGAACTCGACCCCTCAGGAGTCGTTTGTTTTGCTTTTCAGAAGCATGACGAGCGACCCTAAATGCGGTTTCAGAGGCCTTTACACAGCAGCGAGGCGACGCTGAGAGCAGAAAACAAAGATTATCGATTTCAGCCGGACTCAAGTGTGGGATCAATCGTTCTGGCATTTACTGTGAGCTCTGTGAAGCCCCACGAGCCTTGTGGTGTGTGTGTGTGTGTGTGTGTGTGTGTGTGTTAGTATGTGTCTGTGTGATCTGTGTGTGAACGTCATCATTCATGTCAGGATGCTCTGGTGACTCGTGATGAGAAAACATCAGCGCCAATGTGTCATGTGTCCTTGTGAAGGTTGAACTAAAGCAATGATGCAGGAAGTTAATATTCAATAGATCCAGGCTGTTCTCGTGAACCATTGGTACATACAGCTACGAAAAGTAAAGCACCGTAATTCCACGTATTTATTGCTGTATGCACCACATTGACTGCTGCTGTATAAAGATCCGTGTAGGGAGGCGGTCGGGGTGCCTGAGTGGGTCATAAAACACAGCGCTTTCAAGTGGGGGAGCAAAGTTTGTGTCCCTGGGAAAACACAAGACTTACACCCAGGAAACGGGTGTTCGTTTCCCGGGAGTACTACTTAAGGGGACCGGTGTTTAAACCCAAACCACAAACTTTTGCTCTTTAAAGTGACGTGTGTTATTATTATCAGATGTATCTTTAACGCAGTATATGTATTGGAAAAATGTAATGTCCCTCTGCCCCACCCCTCCCATCCTGCAAAGGAAACCCTGGGTGCAGAGGTCTCTCTAAGAAGTCAGGGTGAGTAGTTTAAGGAGTGAGTCCTGCCAAGGACAGGATTACCCAGCAGACAGCCACGCTGCTGCCGTCACCTCGTCCTGACCCGACCCGGTATATACACACACACACACACACACACACACACACACACACACACACACACACACACACACACACACAGGTTTGTGGCACTATCTTTGTGGGGACCCATCATTGACATAATGCAATCCCTAGCCCCTTACCCTAACCTTAACCATCACAACTAAATGCCTAACCTTAACCCTTACTCTCACCCTAACCATAACCTAATTCTAACCCTAATCCTATTTTTGGCACCACAAAGCTGTCGGGACCCCACAAGTATACTGGACTCCCGGTTTTTGGACCCCACAAATATAGTTAAACAAGCCCACACACACACACACACACACACACACACACACACACACACACACACACACACACACACACACACACACACACACACACTTGCACAGAGACACTTCTGAGGACGCTCAACACCTGCTTACCTGAAGCTAATCCTGAAGCTCCAGTCCAGAGGCAGCCAGAGGTGACTGTTTGAGTTTAGATGTCAGTAAATCAGTCTGTGATGATTAACCAAATGGAAGAGAAAACATGGCAAGAGTGAGTCTGACTAGAGGGTAATGTGTTATTTTCAGATTACTTTTATGTGGTAACATGTGAATTTGAGTTAATGTTACTTTGAACATTTAAATTTGTGACTGTCCTCCCCTGAAAAACAACCACATAAGTCGTTTGTTCAAGCAGCAATTACCACTTATAGTTACGTTTTATTTAGTGCATTTATAGTGGCGGCGCCCTTTTGTGGTCTTAGTAGGCTTATTATGATGGGAGTAGTCTATATCCACGACGATCCACTTCAGGATTGCTCCGTTGCCGACGAAAATTCCGCCGGATTTCACTCATTTAGGCTGGATATCCATTACCTTCTGCTTTCTTTGTGTTGGCATTTTAAACTCCGGTCGATTTATGAGGACTATGGTTAACTGCTCTTCAGATCTCTGCAGGGTAAATCCAGACAGCTAGCTAGACTATCTGTCCAGTCTGAGTTTTCTGTTGCATGACTAAAACAACTTTTGAACGTACACATGTTCCACCAAAACAAGTTCCTTCCCGAGGCTATTATGCAGATTATGCATGAATCCGTGCGGCGCCTAGCGCCGCCCAAGACAATTGTGGTAGAGAAGTGCACATTTTTCTCCCATCCCAGAATGCTGTGTGGACTCGCCAGACCTTCCTCCACAGCGCTGTGGAGGAAGGTCTGGCAATGCGAGAATATGACGGGAGCAAAGCAGAAAGCAAGATGACGAAGTATAAGAGCGCCAAACTCCGCATAAGTAGGCAAACAAATACAAGACTTTCACCCAGGAGACCGGGGTTCATGTCCCGTTTAAAAATAAAAGTAAATGGCAAAGATTTTCTTTTACTTTACAGAACAAACGGAGCTACGTAAATTCTGCGTAACCGGAAGTGAAGTTACGTCTAATTTTTAACCCAAACCACAATCTTTTTCTAAACTTAACTAAGTAGTTTTTGTTGCCTAAACCTAACCAAACTGTGACCACGTCACAACGTTAACGTGTCTAAAACCACCATCGTTATGTTTTCTGGTCTACATACGAGGACGGAAAAACGCTCCAGGTCGTATTTCTTGCCACTGCTGAAAACTGACAAAACCTGACAAAAATGTTTTGGGTGGACAAATATAGAGAATTATTTCTACAACGAGAGGGCAGAACAATTCCTAAATAATAAACACAGAAACACAGTCCCATTATACCATGAACATAGCATTTGTCTATTTACAGCTATCTATCTGCAGACAAGGAGAAACATTATCACTCATTTGGAGTTGTGTTTGTCTCCACCTGATGAACTAAAGTCCAATATTTTCTCTCTTTTAGCTCTGTTTTTGGTCTCCACCAACTCCTGAGAGAAATATCACTCTTTAGCTGCTAAATGCTGCACTGTGTTCACCAGCTAACTGTGTCTAGCTGCTCTTTGCTGCTGAGCAGGTAGTGTTCAGTGGGTTTATAAGAAAACAGCTGCTCATGGTTTTATATTTGGGTTATAAGAGCGGTAAGACTCGACCACACAGTGTGCAGCTGCAGAACCAAAACACTCCATTGTTGTTTAAACACATCAAGGAGCCACACCGTTGCACCATGAACACACACACACACACACACACACACACACACACACACACACACACACACACACACACACACACTGTAGTTTATTTTGATTCAATCCCACATACACCATCCTGCTGCCACAAATACTCAGTACAGGACCAAATGTAGATTAAAGGTGCAGTAAGCGATGCTGCGCAAAGACTGTTGATTTTTGAACTGCCAAACAAATACAACCCCCCCTTGAGAAGCTCCGCCCCCCAGATTCATGGACAGATAACTACTGGCCAGCACGTTCACATGCTGCCTCATTTCAGGGTTGTCCTTCTCCATGAATATGATGCTACAGATTTCTGACCGTGGTCAGAAAAACACAGGTGAGACACTTTGTTCTCCACTTACGTAGATCCTACGTATAACCATAAATCCATCATAACACATTAATGGTTTTGGTCTTTTCATGGAATTTGCTGACAAGAAGACAAATATAGAATAACACCAGCCATACCTCAGTCTTATATAAAGCTGAATGATGGGGGATTTTCCTCCTATTTCTATCCTTGTGAGGACATTTGGCCTGCAGGATAAAGAAAGGACAAAAACAATCGGACAGTGCTTTAACACAGAGGTTGCATTCTCGTTTTCGTGTGGTTTTCCTATTTGTTTTGCAACTAAAAAGCAATTTGACAACTATTGTCCACTGAAGAGCCTTTAATCATTTTCCTTTGTCCTCAAACGTCCACTCACAAACACACACAGTCACACAATAAACCAGCTGTACAATCATAATGCACACACACACACACACACACACACACACACACACACACAAACACACACACACACACACACACACACAGATATAAATAGCAAGCTCCGTGATTGTCTTCATATGCAGATACATGACATTTCTCCTTCTTGTCAGCCTTCTCTATTTTTCCAGCATCTTTCTCTCCCTCGTTCTCACCTTACCTCACCCATCTCTCCTCCTCCATCAACCTCCCCTCTTCTCTTTCTTGTCTCTCCTCTCCTCTCTCTGCCAGAATACTAATAAACCTCCTCCCCCTCCTTCCTCCCTCTTTCTCTCCATCTCAAGTTTTTTTTATTCCTTCAGAAGCTCATGTTTCCCATAAATTTTCTCTGCGTGAATTCGTTGTCCTCATCTCTCAGCGTGACTCATAGACTTTACATCCCTCCGCTCTTGGCAAGTTTTTTCTTTGAAGAGCATCCACGGTTGCTTGGGTTTTACCCTCTTTTTTACTGTAAAACCCCCACAAGCTCTCCATCTCTTCCCCAAAGACAACTTTAAATGACTAAAATCTGAATCACAATTTGACTATGATCAGAGTTAAGTGCTGCTTTTGCAAATATTCTTGGAGAGGCAATCCGTGAGGTCTCTGCATGCACCACTGTACGTATGTATACATGACATTATGCTGTCATGGCGTTGTCTGTCTGTGATTTTGTCTAGATGCTCTTTAGACAAATGATGCAAATAACATCTATTTCACCAATATTCAATACATTTATTTTTAGCTCTAAGCTGAAAGTGACGTGACTCATTCCTTCCTTCCTGGACAATTGCAGTCCGTTGTTGAAGTGGGACTCTAAAATCAGCTACAGAAAGAGTGAAAATGTCGATGCCGCTTAGATAAAGTCCAAAAAGGACTTTTACTTTGAATTCACAAGCAACATTTTTGTTACGGAATGAAATGTGTTTTTCTCAATGCTGCAATGATCCTATTGTGTTTTTCAAAATGAGTCATTTAAGTTTTCATTCGACACAAATTAAGTCTTTAGTGTGACTTACTGTAATGTGTACAGAGGAACACAAATGTATTGTGATTTTGATTGGAAAGAGTAACGCATTACCCCCCTTTTTTATATTACCACTGGGGGAGCCTTCAGTAGGACTGGAATTTAGTTTTATGTCTATGGCCTGCACATGATTTTGATTTTAAACAAATCGCCCACCCACTTCATTACTACAAGTCCTAGTGATTATCACAAGTGGTAACATAAATACTTTTAATTGCTAATTCATGTTTATTTGGCTTAATCATGGTCTCATTATTGCCTTAAATTAGATGCATTTTGTATATGGTGGAAAATTGGTGAGCGAAAGTGAGTCTGGTTTGATTTTGTTTTGTGTGGTTATCATTGTGGAGTTTCTCCCCAGAGATCAACTGACAATAAACAGTATGGGTGACGAAAACTATGACAAAACAACATTTCATTTACAAGGACTACATGCAGCGTGTGTGTGTGTGTGTGTGTGGACCCTGCTGTCAACATCTCAGCCATCCCAGCGAGCCGGCAGGGGAACACTGAGGCATCACAAGGCCAAGGATCCACCGAGCAACTCTCAGCTGTTGGCTGTCTCTGAGCTCAGAATAAAGACAGAGACACTGAAATACAGGGAACAAAGACTGAATATTGAACTGAAAAAATATATCTTCTACTCTTAAAGAGCCCCCTACTCTTGGGGTCTACTTACAGTTTTTTACAATCCCTTTGCTACTAATTTCAGAACCTTGATGTCATTTTCCAAAACTCTAGACACAAAACAGTCATCACTTGTAACACAGGCTTTCCAATGTTCAAAACATTGCATTGTGCATTCATATCTTTAAAGAAATATTGCACTTGCACAATCATTGGTTCAAAAAACAAATTTATTGTGAAATACCATTGAAACGTTACTTTAGATCACTCACACAAGCTACCCATAGTTTCACTGGGTGATCGTTCGTACAATCATTAAATATTGTAGTACAAAATAGGTGATACATGTTTCATTATGGTACTACATATAAATATATCCCTGTAAAAGTACTGCAGTAGTAGAGAGAATACTACAGACCAATGTGGTACGAGTATATATATACATTTACTGTCACATTCACAGTTCCACATTCATACCTGGAAGCTGCCCAGTACAACCACAGTCTGATCTGCTGGCCACTGAGTAGTGTGTATATATATATATATATATATATATATATATATATATATATATATATATATATATATACACAGTACTTTATATATAAAGTATATATAAATTATATACCTCAATCATCAGTAACGAGTTGGCAGAATTCCAAGGTCTTGCATCCATTACAGTGCAGTACTGTCAATACAGTGAATAGTCTTAAAGGTGGTACATGGGACCATAGAAACAGTGTCTGATAAACAGTAGTACATTACAGTAAAGAATGATGATGAAATATTACATCCATATATCATGTAGTCTAATTGGTTCATGCTCCACACTAATTGGTGACAATGAATCTCGTTATCTTGAAACTTTCATGATCTAAACATGGAATATTGTTTGTCTGTTTCCATACAACTATGCATTAAGAGTAATGCAACAGTTACTTATCATTTTGAGTAGTTGTATCGATTTATAGTTCGTTAGTTTTTAGTTATAGATCATTGTAATAAAATGAATAGACAATCATCTGAAATGTAATGTGTGAATTGCTTTTTGAAATAGTACTTTGATGTTAAGTTGTGTCATATTGAACAGGTGATCTTTGTTAAATGAACAAATGATCTTTGGTTTATGTGTATTGTATCCAAGCAATTGAAAAAAGTGTTTTTTGATCATTGGTTGTGAGTTTTGTGTCTAGACGTCAAGGTTCTGAAATTAGTAGCAAAGTGATTGTAAAAAACTGTAATAACATACTGCCCATTGCTGCATCGCCTGCACCTGAAACCCTCTGTCTGAGCTCTTCGTCCACCTTTCCCAAAAGCCCAGTCTGCTCTGATTGATCAGCTGGCCTACTCTGTTGTGATTGGTCAACCAAATTCAAACAAGCCACTGGGCAGGCTGTGCTTGCTTAGACAGCACTAATGGGCAGCACAGATGAAAAACTGGACTGGCTTTCTCAACCAGTGACATTACAGTGTGTTGCGTTTACATCGGAACCCGAATTAGTCTATATCCTTCACGTTCCACTTCCGAGATTGCTCCGGTGCTGCAGGAAATTCCGCCGGATGCATGTATTTTCTGTTTCCTTCCGCTTTCGTTGTGTTGGCGTTCTAAACTCCGGTGGATTTATGAGGACTATGGTTAACTGCTCCTCAGATCTCTGCAGGGTAAATCCAGACATCTAGCTAGACTATCTGTCCAATCGGAGTTTTGTCTCGCACGACTATTTTTAAAGAAATGCCATTAAACCAGAGCATGTTTTCCTCCCATCCCTGAATGCTGTGTGGAGTAGCCAGACCCTCCTTCAGCGCGCTTTGGAGGAGGGTCTGGCAAAGCGAGACTACACCCACGTTGAACGCGTTCCATTTACATTGTCAGCAATACCAGTAGTTAACAACGCATTACGCCATTTTTGTGCATACAAACAGCGTAGCAACATGTCCACAGATAGAAGTTGGACAGCACTGTCTGTACGATAAATAAGACAGAAGTGTTAATAACTGTTCAGGTGGTTGAGAAAGTGCTGTATGTGGGAGAGAAAGCGTCATTTAAAAAAAAATATACTTTATACATCTATTACATACACAAACAGCTATATAACACACTAAAAGACGGGAAACAAATCAAAAAAAGCATAATAGGGGCTCTTTAGGAAATGACTGCTGTCTGACATGGAGGTGAAGCAGAGTTTGCTGAATCAGTGAAGCAAACAGTTTTTTTGTCCCCATTCAATGACGTCCGGATTGCAACGAAGACTGTAAATCTGTCAAACATTTAAGACTGTTCTGGTACAACTGTGACGACAGGAGGGATGACACATTTTGGCACCGTGCGCTGGCGTATATAGGGAGAGAGACTTATACTGCCTGGTCTGATTGGGCAGCTGTAATTAAAAGTCAAGATGAAGTGCTGCCACAGCAACAGGCCGCTTTATTAAAACAAGAGAGGATGATGCAGCGTTTTACGGTACGATTCTTGGAGGAAGACGTGAACTAGTTTAAGACAGAGTATTTTGTTTCTGCTGAATTGAATCTTCAAAATGAATACAGAGTATAATGTGATAAAGCTGAATAGAATTTAAAAATAAAATGTCTTCAGTTATTAAACGGACATTTCTTTTGTAATGTTTATTATTTGTTCTACTAGTGACACAAGCATCATGCATTACGTGTCTTTGCATGGACTGTGTTTATGTAAAGGCATATTTTAGTTTGGGGATTGTTTGGTTTGATGTTACACTTTAAAACCATGAATCTCCTACCTTTGTGACTTTCATGTTTCCAGATAACCTGAAGGATTAAATGCCCTTTTATGGCTGAAGAGTATTTGAAATCCTAGGCCAATAGAATTCCAGTTTACTACAACGTGGGTCTTATTTTTTTGTCGACTTGGCCATCATTTCTTAGCCTGGTCCTACCAGACTGGTACATTTCATTTGTACACAGAGTCTGGCCACTCTCCATTGACAAGTGTTAACTTCCTTGAAGGCGGGTACTCTGTTGAAGTTTAAAACTATTGGATCTGCCCAGAGCCACTCTGGATCTGCCATAACCAGTCGCTAACATTTGGTCGTGACGTCGGCTTAGCATTGCTGGACCCCTGGATAGGAGAAAAAAAAACGCACTGCGTTGTTTGCATTTCTTTAAACCAATCACAGTCGTCTTGGGCGGTGCTAAGCTCCGGACGCAGCGACGGTGGCTCAATAGTCTCAGGAAGGAGCTTGTTTTAGGTGGAACATTTGCACCCCGCAAAATAAAACACCACATACAATATTAAATGAAGTTAACTGTTAACACACAATACAGTAATGTAAGCTATTTAAACTAGCTGAACCAAGTCGTTTTTTTAAACCCAAACCACCATCTTTTCCTAACCCTAACCTAGTTGTTTTGTGTTTCAACCAAACCAAACCTTAACTGTACCAGTAACAGATCAGAAAACTATTTTTATTTTTGCAAGAGGGATTTGTAACCGTTGTTGAAGGCACAGACAAATGATCAGGAAATGCTCATTCTGGAGGGTAATTACAAACAATGTATTGTAATTTTGGAGGACCTTGAAGTCTTTCTATATAAACTGTGAGGAGTCTTTTCATGTTTTTCAAAGCCGTAAAACTCTGCGAGTCATCGGTGTGTCTCTGCAGCCTAGTCGTCTGTAGATTTAGGGAGTGTGCAGTTCACAGAGTGCAGTTCAGGGCTTCACTTCTGTTCTCCGTCTGAGATGGAGATAGAGTTAATAGAGTCGGGAGCACCATCCTTCGCCGCCTGCACTCCTTAGATCTGAATCACTTTGTGTTTTCATATTCATATGGTGTGAGATTGAGATGGAGGGAGACAGAGAGGAGGGCAGGCATGTTTTGGAGGAGAACAGCTGTAGTGCATTGTTTATAGAGAGAGGAAAAGCCCAGCTGCAGATTTAAACAGGCTGAAGCGTGTATGCATATTACAAGCATCAGATATCGCTGGCATTAACGCTTGCTTTCACTCAGGCAGAATAAAACTTTCAAATCCTCCAGCAATGGATACAAAAATGATACGTGAGTAAGTTAATCAGGGGGCAGCCTCTGAGAGGGGATAATGAATAAGGATGTTGCTGTCAGAGCTATTACTTTGCATGTCGCTGAGTGGATTTTACATTTTAGGCCGTCGGCTAACTTGCTGCTTTTTTTGTTCCACAAAAGAACGAGATGCAAACTTGTCAGAACCACCTTTTCAAGCCTTTAAGGCTGGTTTGGCCTGTTCTGTTGTGTAATCCTTGGAGAGAGGTGTTTCAGGTATTTAGCCTTTACCCTTATTGATATAATTGGGGTGGACAAAATAATAGAAACACCTGTCAGTATAACGCAACTTAACAGCACCGCAAACTACAGCCTGTTGAATTAACGCCTCTCTAAAGCAAGATTAAACAAAAATCCTATCATTTTAACCTTCATGAAGAGAGGATTTGTTGCAGGACTGTTGTTTTAGATGGCATTGGTTTTAACTAGGTGTATATAATGATAATAATTATAATGACCTAGTGTATTTATGTATTGGTCCCTTAAGTTACTCTTAAGATCTCCCTTTTCACTTTCACGTTTGTTGAAGTTTCATCGTCTATGTAGTCGTCGCTCTTTTCTGTGTTTGTTCGGCCATAGTAACCGTTCACACGCAATAGCATAGCAGGGACCGGAAAAAACAGTACGCTGCGTCACACACACGAGTGAGTTGAAGAGCGAGTCTGTCGCGTAAGCACCGCCTACCCTCTCTGGCGGACCAACCACTGCTGGGTGATGGAAAACACGTCAGTAACTGGCCGCCGCTTGTGAGTTTTTTTCAGGGAATGTCGCCACAGACACCCAGTTCACAATACTGCAAATGCAACAGTAACACATATTTATTTAAATCAAAATCGTCCAGATTATTAACTTTTCATGCATCAAGTCCAATATTTATAATAATAGAATTAATACCTGCAGGGTTCCAACACATTTTCATGGACAAACATTTCAAAACTTTTTCATGACTTCCATTATAGAGAAGTCATGAAATATTGAATGTACACTTACCTGACATTATTCAAACATATCCGATTCAAACTCTTTTCAAACATAATTTCGGCTAGCTGCCGTACACGGAGGAAGAGACGGAACGACAACGGAGAAACGTACGCGACAGCAAAAGAACAACCGTCACGTAGCAACGCGTATTAGAGATGCGTTACGGTCAACAGCTACAGAAAATAAATAGGTGGAAGGTTATCCACGGAAGACTACCGTAACAATTCATTTCATTAAACACAAAAGTCCAAGACTTCGCCAAAACTTTGAAGGATTTTAATAATTTTATGATTTTTACAGGTTTGTACCTAACAAACATACATTCCGTCGCAGCTGTACTTTTGCCAGTTAGCATGCTATCATGTGACATTTATTCAAAAGAAGATTTTTACTTTAACTGCAGAATATTTACAGGAAGTAACAACTTTTTTTTTAAGCATGGGTACATAAAATGCACTCCACGTCTGTATCTCTGACCTGCTCCATCCGTACATCACTAACAGGTCACTCAGGTCTTCTAACCAGGGACTACTGGTGGGCCCACGCACTCGTTTAAAGACTAAAGGTGATCGTTCCTTTAACGTTAACTTACGTTCTGCAGTCTCGGTTGACGCTTTCAGAAAGCAACTGAAAACATACTTGTTTCAACTGGCTTTTGTCTAATGTCTGTAATTTTGGGTTTTATTCTTTTAATCCTCATTGGAATTGCATTTGTTGTTGCTTGTTTATTTTCTGTTTTGGATTCTATTGTATTTATAGCAAATGTCTTTTGTATGAAGCACTTTGTGACTCTGTCTGTGAAAGGTGCAATATCAAATAACTTACTTACTTACAAATGACTTACTTCAGCCAGTGTGTGTTTGATATGAGTGTGTCTAATCTACCTTTGACAGCTGGACTGTATTTGTGTGTAGCCTTCATGTGTGTCTCAATATGTGAGCGTCAAAAAAGAGAGAGAGAGAGAGAGAGAGAGAGAGAGAGAGAGAGAGAGAATGATAGGGCGACATCGACAATGACGGAGGGGGGGAACAGGAGTGTATGACGACGGTATAGGCAGAAAGAGAGAGAGAAAGGAAGCGACGCGGATGACAAGCACATGCACACCCTCTCTCTTTCTCACATACGGAGGAGAGGAGGACAGTGAAGAAGAAGAGACAGACAGGAGGAGAAAAAGAAGAGGAGGAGAGGGGAAAGCGCAGAGAAAGAGAAAGAAAGAAATCCGGGGAGAAATGACCACTGGACGGATGGATTGTATTTTCCCCGAGCTGCACAAGCCTCTGTAAGACAACATGGGCTGCATAGGATCCCGGACGATCAGTAAGAACACACCGCTTTTTATTCTGCCATGTGGAGGGATGGATGGATGGAGAGAATCAAAGGCAGAGGAATGTGTGTGTGTGTGTGTGTGTGTGTGTGTGTGTGTGTGTGTGTGTGTGTGTGTGTGTGTGTGTGTGTTTTGCAGGGCGGAGATGTTAAGAAAAAGGGTCAGAAGATATTTCTATAAATAATATAGTATATCAATATTTCTATAGCCTACAATATTCCTGCTAACACTTTTAGAATAATCCTGCGGGGAGTTGCAGAGCTTCAAATGTTATTTCCTGCTCTTTGACGGTAACATAGGGGAGGGGGGGGGTGTAGTTTCCGTAGTTTACTATAGGGATTACATCTGTGTGTGTGTGTGTGTGTGTGTGTGTGTGTGTGTGTGTGTGTGTGTGTGTGTGTGTGTGTGTGTGTGTGTGTGTGTGTTGGAGCGGAGACGCGGAGGGGAGAGGCTGGACAGACAAGCGGCAGGGATGTGAGCGGAATAAGACGCGGCATGACGTCCTCGTGTCCACATGGATGACACCGGGTGTGTGTGTGTGTGTGTGTGTGTGTGTGTGTGTGTGTGTGTGTGTGTGTGTGTGTGAGAGAGAGAGAGAGAGAGAAAGAGGCCTCAGCCTTGACATAAAACTAAGGTCATTGCATGCTGGGTGTCTGAGAAAATCCCCCTCTCCTCCATATCTTGTCTCCCCCTGTTTTCGTTCTGCCCTCTCCCTCTTCCTTTCCTCCATCCTCTCCTCTCCTCTCTCTTGGCTCTCGCTACTGTGCGTCATACAGCGACGTAATAAATTGAAGACGCAGGCAGCGCACACCGGGTTTCTCTCTCACACACACGCACACGCACACACGCGCGCGCACACACACACACACACACACACACACACACACACACACACACACACACACACACAGAGGATGAGTCAGAACTGGGCTCGGTAAACTCAGGTGTGAGTCTCAACGCTCTGCACATGTAGGTCAATTCTGCAAAGTCAATGGTGCCAGCAGCTACATACACGCTGCTATATGCTACATATAGTTGTGAGGACCATCGATGCATTGACTTAAACATTATGTTTCCAACTAAAATTAAAATGCACTGTTGCTAATGAATTTCATTGGTTTGTTGTGACTTGTGCAGCCTACTCTACTTATTCGGTCAATAGGGAAGAGGATTTAGGGCCAGTGTGAAACATTTATTTACATTTTTTTTAAAGACACAATTCTGAAAAACAAATCTCATTTTTTTTCACTAATCCTTTTCCATTGCAATTACCAAAAACAAGAACTTCCTTCCAGTTGTATTGGTCTTCCGGCAGTGACAGCGCCCCCTACTGTACATTAGTCTCCTCCAGGTGTGAGTGAACTTACTAGACTGACTCAATAGGTTACTGGTGACTTGATTGGTACAATATCTGTGTCTGGGCTCTAAAATAGTTCCTAATAGCACATGCCAAAGTGTCCTTGAGAAAAACACTGAGCCCCAAATTGCTCCCAATGGTTTCTCCAGCGCTTCAGTAGCTCGTTGCCATCGGTGTGAATGAGAGGGACAAAGCTCTTTGACAGAAGCACTGTATATAAATGCACCAATCAGGGACAAATACAGCACAGAGTGTCAATGGAAAGTAACGTCTAGTGGGAGTCATAGAATCAAAGGTGGAAGACATCAGTGCCACCCTAACTGTGACTGGTTATCTCTAAACCACATCACTATGCACTGTCCATCTTGAAGAGAAACAAAAAAAAATACTATTCAGTGCTAACGTTAGCAAGCTAAGCTAGATAGTTTCTATTTTCAAAGTACAATGCAAACTTAACCTAGATTGGGTCCTCCAAAATGTTGAATGTTGTAAAGGTACAGATGTCCTTAACTGATAACGGTACATAATTAGGGATGCCCACACCGATCCAACTTTTTCACCCCCGACAGCCTACAGTTACGATACCTGGGCTGTGGGTATCGGCTAGTCTCGCATTGCCAGACCTTCCTCCACAGCACTGCAAAGGAGGGTCTGGCTAGTCCACACAGCATTCCGGGATGGGAGAAAAACGTGCTCTGGTTTATTGGCATTTCTTTAAACCAATCACAATCGTCTTGGGCGGTGCTAAGCGCTGGACGGAGCCACAGTGCCTCTGCAAAATAGCCTTGGGAAGTAACTTGTTTTTGGTGGAACATGTGTACGTTCAAAAGTTGTTTTAGTCGTGCAACAGAAACCTCTGATTGGGCAGATAGTCTAGCTAGCTGTCTGGATTTACCCTGCAGAGACCTGAGCTCGTGGTCAGTCTACCTTGGATGGTTAAACATATGGGCTATTTCAAATCCTTATTCAGAAAATGAATCCGATTTTTACTTCCAAAACCACACTGTTGAGCTCTATAGGAGAAAAAAAATATCTTGTATCATCACTCGAAGGTTATACACAGCCATGATGTGCCATTCACGAGCAGCAAAGTTGGCGACGCTTCGCTTAGCAACACTGGCTCTCAAACATCAGTTGACCGCCACCCAGAGTCCTGAAGCTTAGACGCTGTTTCTGCAATATGTCTAACAACTGTTCTGTGCTATATTAAAAACTGGAAAATTACACCTGATAGCTGCAGTGTCATTTAGTAGTTTGTATTCCTTCATACAAAAAATGAGAATTAAAATTTCCGTTCAACGTTAAAATAATCAATGTCTTGGGATAAGTAAGGACCAAAACAAAATGTCCACACTCTCGAGGTCTAAATCCGGTCCTCACAAAGATGGAAGCACAACAGCACACACACACACACACACACACACACACACACACACACACACACACACACACACACACACACACACAGCTTTAAATCTTCTACAGAGGCTTCTTCACTACAGACACTAAGACCCAAAGAAATAGCTTTAAACACTTTAAACTGCTCTGCTGTCTAGTTCAAGGAAAGCATGGTCACTCCTCCGTGTGTGTGTGTGTGTGTGTGTGTGTGTATCATCATAAGTAAAGCATGCAGCTGGTGTGTCCTGCCTTCCCACGCTCATGTATGTAGATACACACACACACACACACACACACACACACAGTAAGAACCAGAGGACGATCACCTCCCTTTGTCTTTAAACGCTGCATCAAAGCCTCATCAGCTCCTTTATGAGAATGGTGGCTGCTGGGAGATTTCAATAAATAAAGGAGGGAACATTTGACCTTTGTTTGTCATTGAGCCGGGCGGGTGGACGGCGAGGGATCAGGGGAGGGATGGAGGTGGTTGGTGACTAGCGATAAGGACGGGGAGAAAGTGGAGGGTTTGCTGTGACAGGAGCTTGTGGTGTGAAGAGCCAAGAAAAAAGTGGGTCTTTTCCCCTTTGTGTTTCTCCTCTCCTCTTATCAAATCTGGCTGTCTCTCTCTCCATTAGTTGCAGTGTCAAAAGTAGATCAAAGCATATTACGTTAGCTGTGTGGCAGGCACATCATCTCACTCCGGTTGATATTAAAAATTTTGTAAAAGTGTTCTCCAGACGCTGTGAGGAGAGAGCGGAGAGTGAGTTCGACTGAATCTGCAGCAAAGCTTCAGGTTTTCTTATGAATCAGGACTAAAAACATGGGGGGAGACAGAGCAATAAAGTGTGGTGTTGTTCCAGGACGGAAAAGTAGAAAAACAACGCAGGTTGCACAGGTTGCATCGGCTCATATGAGATTGTCGCTAACTTGACATTTACTGGACATTTCATGCAAGTTTTTGTTTTGCTTCTACAGTATCTGCAACCTAATGATGTGATCCAGTCTAGTTAGAGTGTCTTCCTTTGTTGTGTTTTACATTTTCAGTTTGTTGGAAGGAATATTTAAGAATAGGAACTGGATAGCAATAGCCACCTACAGAAAGGAACAGAACAGAAAATCAAAGGTAGAAGACATCAGTGCCGCCCTAACTGTTAGGTAATGTCTAATGCCGTTTATCCATGACATGGTACCTGCTCGACTCGCCTCGACTCTACTTTTTGGGTTTTCCATTATGAAAAAAAGTCCCTGGTACCTGCTAACAGGTACTTTTTTTTTTAGTATCACCTCAGTCGAAGGTTCCAAGCGAGCTGAGGCGATACCAAAAAGGTGACGTGAAAACCCGCAGACTACTGATTGGTTGGAGAGAATCGTCACTAATAACTGCGTCATCATCGCTAGCGACAGACGGGGGAGTCCTGAACAAGTTGAGTCGAGCCGGTACCATGTAATGAAAAAACGCCATAAACCACATCACTAAGCACTTAGCAACAGAGATGAAGAGATAAACAACTTTTACGGATGGATTTGATTGTTGGGACCAGTGCATCGTAGGACTTAAGGAAAACACAGACGGTGCTGGCTCACAGGGACAGAGGACATCAAAGACATCGATATGGACATTGTTATTGTAGTTTTTATTGACTTTCTGTCCCTCAAACACTTAGTAAGCCCAATCATCCCAACCTCCTCGTTCACAGTATTCACTATTATTCACGCTACTTCCTGCTTCAGCATGAAGCATAAACAAACGTAGTTTGACAGTGGACAGTCTTCTTTTATCTGACTCTGGAGATTTCCCCCTCTGGTATCACCATGGAGCAGTTGTTCTGAGTGGAGCCCTGCTTTTTGTTGTTGTGCTCCAAACCATACACCAATATAGATTGTTTATTCCTACCCATGGTAGGCCCAAAAATGGCTCAGTTAAGTTGAGAAAAAGATTGTGGTTTGGTTTAAAATCAGACGTTACTTCACATCCGGTTACTCTTGTGATGCAGCGCTGTTTGTTCCGTAAAGTTACGGAATAAAAATGGTTTTATTTCAGTTAGCCTAATAGCTGGTTTGATTTGCATTGAGAGATGATCTTATGGAAAGTACCCCATGCCAATCTCTAGGTATGGTGAAGGGGATGTGATGATGTGGGGCTATTTTAATTCCAAAGGCCACGGGAACTTTATCAGGATGCATAGTATCCTGGATCCATGAAATAACTGGCCTTTAAAAATAAAAGTCTGCCTGCCTCTATGGGAATTTAACATAGGGGTGTACTGACTTATGCCTCCTGTATTTTAAGGAAGAACATTTATTTATTTACGATACATTATTCATTCACAAAGAAAATTGGTTGGATGTTAAAGGTTGGATTCTTCCTAATTTTTTAAATTAAGGCATTAAGATCAATTTCCAAAAGATGATTATTTTATTCCTCTTTTTAGTCAACTTAAGCATGAGTGCCACTGTATATGACATAACTTGCTCTAATACTTTCTGACTACCCAACAAATAATACAAGGTCAAAATATACTAAAAGTTTCAAATTGGCAATATAAAAAAGGAACCTGGGTCAGAATGTCGTTTAAGGTTCATAAAATGCCTATAAAACAAGACCTTTGGGCATTTAATCCTGCTCATAATTTATTCGCTGACAGATCAAATATTCATAAATGAAAGCAAAAAATGTCCTCGATGGGCCCCTGTAGGCAAAATGTTGCACTGACGGTTATTTTTTCCCTGCACCCAACAGCACCATCAGATACTTTTGTTTTTTTTGTGGCTTCAACGATTTACCAACTCAGATGTGGTAAAAGTAATAATTACAACAATAATGCAGAGGTTAGGCCACATTCTTTCTAGTTCATTCAGAGTGAGAATAATGGTTGATATTCAGAAACCAAACAGCTTGAAGTATTGTCATTGTGCAGCCAGCATTGCAAGAAAAAGAGTGATGCCCGAATAAACGTCTGCATCAAAAAAAAAGACAAGAACGTGGAGGATGGACTTGCTGGGGAGAGAGAAGGCGATAGAGCCCCATCATCATCAGCGAGATGCTGTTGTTAAGTGATTTATAGTTCAATAAAACCTCCTCCTACAGTTAAAGGACCAGAATGCCCCTAAAAATCCGATCGAAGTATTGAAGTTAAGTGTTGCAGGGATCAACAGACACGCCTGAAAACTGTGATGCAGTGCCTGCAGAAGATTTCCTGCTGCGTTTCTTGCATCTATTCTTGTATTAGGCCTGAGTGAGAGCGGCTGCTGCTAAAAATAGATCTGGGGTAAAAGAGGGAGGTCAATGAGAAATAGAGGGAGGAGAGGAGAGGGAAAATGTTACAGTAAATATGGGTCAACAGCTCTCTTTTTCTCTCTCTCTCTTTCCCTGTTTCCTCTTCTCAAAGCAAAGTCTTCTCTCTGGTGATCTGTGGAAAATACAATGAATTAAAAAAAACAAAAAAAACATTTAACATTCATGTGAATTTGTATTCCAGTTCTTTCTATTACCTGAGTGATGCTGCAGCACTACCATGGTTGGGTTGCTCAGTGCTGGGTGTTTTCCTGTGGCGTGCCTTTTAACCAAAGCATCATCACCTGCCATTGCACTCAGTTATCCTCCAGTGACAGTAGAGCTGATGTTTAGCAGTCATCACTCAGACAGCAGGGCAGTCACAAAGAGAGGCATCTCTCTATAGTTGCATCTCCACGATCCACAATCAGGGCAAAACAGAGGCGATGACTTCTGCGGCTGGCAGAAGCTCGTATGGTAGCATTTGTTATGTGCTTAAAGGCTGTGAGAGATCTTCCCAGCAGATTTAAGACCGCTTTACCTGGAAAACAAAATCTGTGCTGCAGTGCAGTGTAACGTCGGTAAAGGCCTGGACACACAGAGCCGATAATCGGCTGTTGGACAGTCTGGTGAGGTCGGTGACTCGAGTCTGTTCGGTGTGTTCCGTGCCGTCGTCCGTCCGAGGGGCCGTCGTCTTTCATTTTGTCCGATTTGACATGTATAATCGGCGGGGCGGGCACTGCCGGCATTCGGACTCAAATGACCCATCTGATTGGTGGAGTGCTAACCAGGAAACAGGGAGCGGAATGAGCGTGACTAGAGTCTCTCAAAATCTGCCGAAAATCTTTTAAACTGACCTTTGTCGATCTGAAATGAAGACAGATTCAGCAACTGCATGGCCTATTTCTCGCTTAAAATGTTTTCAGAAACATGTTTCGGTGAACTATTTTAGTACAATATGAGATCGTATTCTGAACCAAGCTGCCAAGTCTGTCTTTGAATTTCCGGAGGAACCAGACCCGTTCGTCCAATCAGCTGCCGGTTTTCATTTTTGATCGACAATACAGATTAGCGCCGCCTGCTGTTATGGAGACGTATTACGTCCTGTTGCTTTGGTGTGTTCCGAGGCACTTTTTTGACCAATTTGGGGAGACTGATCAGCCCAACTGCCTTTTCTGCCGACGTTTGGCCGTCGGCTCTGTGGGTCTGGGCCGCCATTCGACCAAATGGTGTAATTTCAGTCTTGAAAGGGAATAATTACTACAAAGCTCATGCACATCAGAGAGTGGTATCAACAGATGTGTCGGATCAATACTGATCGGATTCGACTGTGAAAGAACCACAAAATTCAATCACTTCGCTAACTTGGACTCACGTTTAGTGGTGAGAGGATTTGGGAGTTATTTTACAGTCTTGAAAGGGAAAAATAAATGGGATTACACCCTTTTTTTTAAGCATTTGTGGATGGATTTATGTTAGACCCTTCTTACTGAATGCATCTGAGGGGGACACAGCATTCAGATGAAGCTTCCTACCAAGGCCAGCCACCGTCGTTTAGCCTATAAGCAGATGATGACAATGAAGATAAAAGGCTGAGCCAAGATGCTGAGTATCTGCTCTTTTCTTTGGTGAATGACAGATTTAAAGGCAGTTTAAAAGTACGTTAGGTCAGAGATAGAGAAGGGTGTCAGATTTCAGGGAAGTGCACACAGATCTCCCCCTCCAGGAGAGGAATGTAAAACACTCTCTAGTGACAAACTTTGTATAGACATACACATTTTTGAGTGGAGGGGATTTATAAACGTGAATACTGGGACTCTTAAAGGTCCAATGTGCAGGAAATTCAGCACCTCTCTGTCTTCCCTTTTTATTCAGAGTAGAGCTTTATCGACTAGACCGGGGGTTTCAAACATACGGCCCGTGGGCCAGAACGGGCCTGCCAATGGGTCCAATCAGGCCCACTGGATGACTTTGCAAAGTGTAAAAAATTGCAGACAAGTCATTTATTCCACTTCCAAATTTACACACTTAAATCTCAGAGAATATCCGAGTTCTTTTTCCGTAAATTTACGACTTTAATCTTAGAAGTTATGAGTTTTTTCTCGGAATATTACCCCTCTCTCCCATAACATAATTATTTTTTCCTACAATGGCCTTAGAACGCTGCCGTAGCAGAAGCAACTTGCGTTTGCCAACATCAAGCTGACAAGAAACTCTGTGGCAGATAAAGTTTCTGGAGTGGTTTACAGGTCTGGCCCACTTGAGATCAAATTAGGGTTATGTGGCCCATGAACTAAAATTAGTTCGACCCCCCTGCACTAGACGTATCGCCAAAACTCACCACAGAAGTCTTTGGGCATGGCTCTAACTTCTAGCTGCTTCCAGCAACACGACTAAAAGCAGATGAAATTTGCGAGGCAAAAAAATGGCCTCGCAAATCAAATGGTTGATTTGTGGTTTGAGGTGTTTTTGGTTTTAGCAGCAAATATCTACATGGGGGGAAAGAGGTGGTTGTGAGCACTGTCAAATGATTGATAATACCTCTGTCGTTTAAAATAAAAAATAATGCAGAAAGGCTGCTCCCCTCTGACGAGAATAAACATGTTGGGGGTGACTTCTTTCACAATCTGTCTTCATCAGAGACTCTGAAAGCCTGAGCCTTTTTGTCTGGAAGAACAGCTTCCAGCAATCGCTCTCACTCCAACAAATCTCCCTCCAAATCCGAGCCAGTGGCTGACAACGAGCAGCGCAGCATGGAGGTTGTTTGAGGCTGGATGTCTTCTTCTTCGCTGCTGCTCTTTTTGTTTACAATAATTGTGCTGATGTAGTGAAGTGCAGCTGGAGTTGGACACTGCAGAACAGAATACAGGGTTTCATTCAACATCAAAACATATTTTGCTGCTTTAAAAAAAAAAAAGAGATACAGATCTCCATAATACATTCTGTAAAAAAGCATGAGGTCATACCGTACAGTGAAGCACAGTAGGACTGGTTGTTCTCACTGAGTGCCTAGTGTTATCACTTCACACTGGAGGCGTTGGGAATTTCTTTGGCACTAACTGTCACTTAGTGCCAAAGAAAAAAAATCTTTGCTTGTTTTGATGGTTCACAGTCTCTTCATGTATTTACCTAACACTGCAGTTGATAGTGTAGTGTTTTGCTGTTGTCAAAATCCAGTCTAGGTAATCTAGACACTCAACATAAATGATATGCTTCAACTAAGAACATCTTATCATTTCAACTGCATTACAGTCATAAGCATAATTGATCAAGACAGCTAAATATCTACGTAAAGCTACTTTAATCAATATTTTTACATTAGCTGGTGAACAAAGTGTAATGGAGCATTTAGCAGCTAAAGGAGGAGTTAGCTAGAGAGACAGAGCTAAAAGAAGAGTGAATACTTGACTTACATTCATCGGGATGAGTAAATAGCCAACTGGTTAGTGATGTGTTTACAGCTTGTTGTGCTGCACCCAAATGGCCAAAAGAAAACCAATGAGTTAAGGTTTCAATCTTTTGATGGATGCAAAACAAACGTCAGATGTTGCAAAAAATATAAAAAAAATCAATTCAAAGATTTGAGAGGGTGGGAATCCATCCCGGGCGGTTTAAACTGAGGCACAGAAATTGACTTAACATACACGGAAGGTGTTTTGTGATCAACTAATTGCATTTTTAGCAATTGTGTTTCTCCCTTTAGTACTACTATAGTCAGTCCTTTGTCCCAGTCCAGGGACTGACAGTGAAGAATTTAATGTACAAGTTGTGGAAAAGACAGACTTGTAGCCCAGTACCAGAGACAGACAGTCTTCTCTCACCTAATCATAGTATTAGTATTATTATTTATTGCCCAATATTTTCTGTTTTTGATGATATTTATGAAAGTACTAGAAACTAGAGTCAAATTCCCTGTATGCAAAAGCACAATTGACCAATACAACTGATTCTGAATTTTTGCTTTCTTTGTAATGTTTATGGACCAATATTGGTGCTGAAATGTGGAGCTAATCCTGGTGCACATTGTGTGCGGAGGAGGCCTATACAACACATTTTTCATTAAAAGTGGCTTTGAGGTTCTCTCGTATTCAGTGTGAGACAGTGTGAGAGTTGGTTGGAGGCTGAGACTCAACACACATGATCAGTTTGGACATTTCCAGCTGCCTTACAGCTAGTCTCACACTGCCAGACCTATCTCCACAGCGTTGCGGAGGAAGGTCTGGCAACAGGAGAATACACTCCTGCATTTCTTTAAACCAATCACAATCTTCTTGGGCGGCGCTAAACTCCGGACCCAGCAACGGTGGCTCTGTAAAATAGTCTCGGGAAGGAACTTGTTTTCGGTGGAACATTTGCACCCCGCAAAAGAAAACGCCACATACAATATTAAATGAAGTTAACTGTTAACATAATACAGAAACGTGAGCTATTTAAATTAGCTGGATACATGGTTAAACCATTTGCTCTTACTAGTGTATTGCTGTGTGTACTACGTCCACAGCAATCCCAACAATCGGTCCCACAACGTCCCATTTAGAGAGTAAATGTCGTCAACATATTCTTTGTAAATCATTACAATCATTCCCTGAAAGAAACAAGCAGGCCTGCCTTGTGACACGATCCACATTTTTTTCCAAAACTTCCTTTTTCAGTGTGTTACGTTGCTCAGAGGTTCCGGTTAATGTTGTTTGATTCGACCGGAGTTTAAAGTGCTTACATTATGCTCATTTTCAGGTTCATAATTGTATTTAGAGGTTGTACCAGGATAGGTTTACATGGTTTAATTTTCAAAAAACATCATATTTTTGTTGTACTGCACATTGCTGCAGCTCCTCTTTTCACCCTGTGTGTTGAGCTCTCTGTTTTAGCTACAGAGTGAGACCTCTCACTGTTCCATCTTTGTTGGGAGTCGCACATGTGCAGTAGCTAGGTAAGGACTACTAGCCAGTCAGAAGCAGAGTATGAGGGCGTGCCATGCTAGCAGCTAGGCGACCATTATAACGTGTGTTACAAAGTGACGCACGTTTGTCACGGAAGTAAAGGCTGGACTACAATAGAGCTGTTTGGAGCAGTTTGTGAACAGTGTTGGAGATGGTCCCTTTGAAGTGGACTTTGGGCTTTTTCACTTTGTAAACCTATAACACGCACACAAAAGATATACAGCACAATAAAAGAAAGGGAAAAAGCCAAAAAGCAAGAGGAAAGTGAGGGACATCCAGCGGAACTTCCAGCGGCGATGAAACTATCCGGTTAATGAACCGTCGTTGATCCAGACTACCTTACAGCTAACGTCTGTTCAATCAGTACATTGGCTGTTTGTTCTTGTCTGTCTTGTTCACAAGTTACTTTGTTTATAGCAGAGAGAGGAAATCTTCTTACTGTAGCCTGTTATTTACGATTCAGTCCTAGTGCAGTGATGTCTAACATGTTATGTTCTGAAATAGCTCCACATGTTGATCAGTCAGCCAGCCGTTTCATTCTAATGGGGACAAATATAAGGTTGCTTTCACACCTGAGCTGTTTGGTCCTTTTTAACCAAACTCATTCGAACTCTGGTGCGGACCAAACAACTGAACTCTGGTTCGCTTGAAAACAGGGGTCTCGGTTCGCTTCCAAGTGCTCTAGAGTTTGATCACTTTAGGTGAGAACTCATTCCGACCCGAAATATAGGAAGTGAACCTAAAACTGTGCATTTACTAGCCGTCATTTCCACCTTGCACAATACGGACTTATATACTTAAAGGATGATAACTGTCAGATCCATAACCTAATATGACCATACATTGCTGATCGTCCGTGGGACAAAACATCATCAACTCTCTCCCTCTCCTTCACTCGCTGTCTGTCAGCTGCTCATATTGTTCGCCTTCTTCTTAAATATTAGAAACACTAAAGCAGAACCAGAAAACCGTTGTTTGACGTTGTTTCTGAGACCAGAAGTGTCGGCGAGTTTCACTCGGATATTCTGTCCAATAGACCAGCGACTGTTTCCACCGCGTGACATTTGCTTTTTACAGTGTTTGGTGTGTTTGACAAAGTGCAGTGTGAACGCTATCCGAACCAAGCTTACGTGTATGTGAGAGTGACGGTAAATGTGCTCAGAGCAGACAGCTGTCGGCTAACAGAGCAGAGAATAAATCAGTTTACTTGTTAAGTGGTAGTAAATGTACAGCGTAGGTTTCAGTTTGTCTCTGAATAAATGCTGCAGCTCCTCAAACCAGTAAGTAAAGTTCCTGTGTCTTGCTTCTCAACAATGCAACAAAACAGAAAGAGAGAGGATACGAGAGGACGGGGAAGCCCGTCTACAAACCAATCAGTTACAACTGTCGGGAGACGCAGCTCACGTATGTGAAGACGTAGTTTTCTCACAGGTAGTTCTTTAGTGCGCTTGCATAACTGCAGTGTGAAACCACAACTTTCCGGATCAAATGTATACAATGTAACAAAAACATGAACCTTGGTTCAGACTTTCAGGTGTGAAAACGCCCTTAAACAATTTGACTTTTTCCTATTTTACTGCAAGCACTTTAAAAAAAAGCTGTGAAAACAAAAAAACAAGTAAAGGATTTAGTCAACTCTGAGTGGAAATCATGAATATTTTGTTCACGTTTCAACCCCGAAGCCCTTAATTAACAGATTTCCCGCTTCAGAACGGTCGTTATACAGCATCGGATGGCTCAATGAGCAGTAATATTGCTACTGAGGTTAGCCGCTCAGCCACAATTTACATGCTCATATTGCTGAACGTGCTGAATTAGACAAAAAGATTCAATGACACGAAAATATGAAAACTATTACGTTGTTCCTCCAAAAGTTGCCTCATGACAATCAGCTGTGTAGATTTACTGTCATCAAACATCAATATAGGAAACTAATAATGAAATCTATACATTACGCAGGTGTTTGTTTGTCAATGTTTGTGCCATCTGAGATGTAATCTGATCCATTAGTCTGCAAGTGTAGTCTTGTTTGGGCTTCTGTGTTTCAGTTGGCAGGAAATGGCGAAAGAGAGTAAAGAACAGACTCACAGTCTGGCAGACAGCAGCTCCATTTCCACATAAATAAACACAGGTTGGATTATGCATCTGATGTGACACTTGGCCGGTGCGGTCATACGTGAATGCAACACGATCAGAGCGGAGTCCTGCCGGTTTTATTTTTAGCCAAATCGATTTAGGCCAGTAATGGAAAAAGAAGGCGATGCTTCCTTCAGGCTCTTCTTTTTTAGGTGTCTCGTCTCCTCATTTCCCCTCTAAATTAACATCACAATGTCTCTGTGCCCACGTCCCTGATCCAGGTTTTCAACATGGATGCCTGAAGCGGCCGTGCCCCATGAATCTTTAGTAGGGATGTGACAAGCTGCTTGGAAAGTAACTTAAAGCTGCACCGGGCAATTTCACATTTTTCTAAATGGCACTCAAAGGTAACGGCTTGAATTTCAGTACTCAAAACGTTCTGTAAGGTGGCGTCAGTAAACTGCACACAGCTCAATAGTTCCCGCACAACTGGTCTGCGTTGTTTTATACAAACGAAAAAGGAGACTTTATTTTAGCATTGCACATTTAGGCGGCGCTACAACAACACAACGTATTGGCCATAAATGAGAGATAATGAGTAAATAAAACTTTACACTTCATCTTCTCTACACAGCCCTAATAATCTCTAACAGTTATTCTAATTAAGCTGCCTTCTAGTTAAACAAAGTCCCACTCCATTGTGCTTTTTCTGTCGATTGTGTTTGAGGTATCACCTTACACAGGACAACCCTCCTCCCTCCCCAACTCCAAAGTATTGACTGAAGTATGTTGCCTCTGCTGATGGATCGACTGACCTGTGCGCTAAGCAGTGTGTGTGTTTGTGTGAAGAAAAACATACATACACTTTTGTAGATGGATTGTATGATCTTGCCAGCCAAGTCAGAGGGTGATGGATACACGGAGTGAGGCAACTGGTCAATATTTTGATTGATAGGTGGCCATGAGCATCTCTGACCTGAAGGGCAGAGAGAGAGAAAAAAAAGTTCAATATCCAACAGTTTCACAACAAAAAATCTATTTATCTTATTTAATAATAAAAAAAAAAAAACTGTGACCAGACTACAGCATACAATCCATTTCCAGTACTGTGCAGACACCTGTTGCCGGTGACCGGAATTGTCCGATTGTTCGGTGCATCTTGAGCTTTAACAGCCTCCACTCTTCTAGTTTCCGACTTTCCACCAGAGTTTGAAGCCTGGCTGCAGAGATTTGCTCCCATCCCATGCTCATCCCTCAAACGCATTAGTGAGGTGATGTTGGGTGATAGTCTGACTCGTTCCAGTTTATCCCAAAGGATGGTGTTGAGGTCAGAGCTCTGTGCAGGCCAGTCAAGTTCTTCCACACCAAACTGAGAAAACCATTTCTTTATGGAGCTGGCTTTGTGCACGGGGGTCATTGTCATGTTGAAACAGGAACGGGTCAAACACAAACTGTTGTTACAAAGTTGCATGTCTCCCCTTGTCTCCTACAGTAATAATCCATGTTGGAAAGCAGTCTTTGTTTATAGAAACCCCACAAAATAGCTCAGCCATCAGCATAGACTCTGAGTCTTCTTAAGCTGCTTGCCTGGATAAAGCTTTACTGTTTTTTTTTTTTTGGGGGCGGAGGGGGGTTTAAAAAACAGAATTACAGTATGCCTCGAGGAAAGCAGAAGAGCAAGCTGAAACAATCAATTTATAAAGACAAATGTACTAAAACTGAATTTTCTCCCCCGGGTGTGGAAATGTCTTTACAGAACCCCACACTAAGACTGTAAAAGATCAAATCAAATTACAGGAGGTTTAACTGGGAACCACACAAGCAGACACAAACACAGCTTAGTATTTGTGTGTTACTCTCCCTCTCTCCTGGGTGTAAGTCCTGTGTTTGACCCATCCTTCACCCCGACCAACCTCCCAACGCGGATTTTCGCCCTTTCATTCTACTCGCTACGGAGTCAATTCACACGCAATCGCGAGGTAATGTAAATCAATGGAGGCCAAACGGCGTTGATAAACATGCTAAAAAGCGAGTATGCGTCTTGATAACACGCCAAAAATGGCATACGAATTGGCATGTCATACATACGCCACTTCATAAGATCAGTCTGCAAATTGTACCAACAAGGCTTCTGTCAGTGTGAAGATGTACAGTCAGGGTGAATTAGGCGATTGCCTAGGGCGTCAAATGTGGCGCGGTGTCGCCCTTAGGTCTACTTCTCATTAATAATAGAATTGGAATGACAAGCAAAATAAAACATGTTTATTAAACATGATCATCCTAGGGCGCCCCCTCAGCCACACGTTTTCATGTCAACCCTAATTATTAGATTGAATTGATGATTACTGTCAATCATTTCCTAATTGGGGGAAAACTAATGATAATGATAATAATGATTTAGTTTGAAGTTCCCGTGACGTGACGTTTCCAGTCCATGGGTCAGACTCAAACACATGGAGCTCTGAAGCAGACCTGTGCGTCGCTTAGCGTCCACTCTCGCTGTAACAATAGAGACGAGCAGCAGCACAGACCACGGAGCTGCTGCAGCTCGCCTTCCGTGGTCTGTGCAGTTTGTCGCGTTTGTGCTCTGTGTATTTCTGCCGTAGTTTTGGTTTTCCACCTCCGATGTAGAGCAGCGTACAGCCACTTCCCTAAACTTTCTCTCATTCAGAGACCCAAACGGGGCTCTGTGTCTGTCAGGTCTGAGATCTACCGTATCAGCAGAGCAATCACGTAATGCACAGCAGACTATGGTGCAGTTATAGATTATTTTCAGAAATATTGTGACTTTATTCTCTGTAATAGCCTATTATCACTTTATCTTTCTCAAAATATCACGACTACCAAATCCCAGAGAGCACAGATGAGATATATTTTAAATGTGCACAAAGTTTTGAACATGAGCAGAAATCTTAAAACATCTGAAATATTACAGTCCAGGGGTTTATCAATAAATTAAAATTAATTCATGTATCATTGAGGTGAATAATTGTCATATGTGCATTTAAGGAGGTTACTTCCTCAACAAAAAAAGCAAAAAAGGAGGGAGGAGTAAATGATGCCTAGGCTTCATGTGTGGTGACTCAGATAGAATTAGAAGTCGATCTACAGGAGAATAAATAGTTAAAAGCAATACAGAATGTATGAGAGCCTTACTGCTAAATATTCCATTATGTTTTTATATTTGGGTTGTAATCAAGGTTGTAAGATATTTCCAGCATAAATTGATTCAGAAAAAGGTAGAAATAGGTGCAGAAAAATTCACCTGAATGCAGGAAATATGTGCAAATATGCAAAACTCAATCTCGCCTAGGGCAACCAAAGGGCTAGAGCCGGCCCTGTGTACTAGTAGCTGTAGATTGCCTAACCTTAACCCTTACCCTCACCCTAACCAGAACCTAATTCTAACCCTAATCCTAAAACCAAGTCTTAACCCTCAAACAGCCCTTTGAAGTTATGGGGTCCAGCATTTTGGCCCCACAAAGCTGTCCAGACCCCACAAGTATACTGTATTCCCAGTTTTTGGACCCCGCGAATGTAGTTAAACAAGAACACACACACACACACACACACACACACAGTCAGACAGAAGAATGAACGGATGGATGGATGAAGGTATTACCCCGACAAGCCATAGTGAGCAGGACTCCCTTAGTGTTTGGTGTCGGCGCAGAGCGTCCGCTGAAGCGGAGGTGAGTCAGACTCCCGACTTCACTTCAGATAACTGTCACAGGCCATGTGTCGTGTCACCTCACAAACACACGCACAGAAGCACACACACACACACACACACACACACACACACACACTGCCCAGAGTGATGGCAGCAGACAGGCGACGGTCTGCTAGAGAGTCGTCAGGACCTATTGTCCCTCAGTTGTGTATGTATGTGTGTGAGTCTGTGTCCATGTGCCCGTATGTGTGAGTCTGGTTCTATGTGCGTGTGTGTGAATCTGCGTCCATGTGTTGTGTAACATGTTGTGGAAATGGCTTGTTCGTGGCAGCTTCCTCTTTTCCGCCCTGCTGATCACCTTTAAGTTCCTTTTACCTTTTCACCTCCCTGACGTCCATCCCTCCTCTTCCTGTAATACAAAACCCTGAATTTAAACTCCCAGCTAGACAATCAAGTTATCTTCTCTCCCTAATTCCCCCACTCATTCCTTCCATCTTCATTACAGTCCTTGCCTGTGTTTCATCACTCCCTCCCTCCCTCTCCCACCTGTGTCCCTGCAGTGCAGTAATGCAGCTGTATTAGTCCTCATGGAGCAGTTAAATCAAGGCAGTACTTCAAATGTAAAGCATTTTCTGACACAAATCCACCTTTTCAATCTCTTTGTCCCCTCCTCCGCTGGTGCTGGTTCACCATTCTCTCGTTTTTTTTTTCTTGCTCTCTTTTTGATCTTAAATAACCTGCAAAGTTAAAGCTGGACTAGTTTATTTTGTACCCAAATGACAGCAAGGACATTTATGGTCACCATAACAAATCGTGTCTGTGTTGCTCTCAAAGAAAACCAAACAATGCGCACAAACAGCGCTGAGACAATCATTGAAAAATGAATTAACAACTTTGAAAACAAGTTGTTTGATGAGGTCATTTAGTAAGTAAATACAACAATCTTTTGCCCTTTCTGTTTCATATCATGTAAACGGTATTTCTTTGTGTCTTTGGGTTTTTTGACTGTTGCTCAAAACGTCATCTTGGGCTCTAAGAACTTAAATAACAATTTGCAGTTCCTAACACAAGATGTGAGATGCAACAGATAACAATAATGCTTCAAAAATGTTTTTGTGACAGTTTGGATTTTTGCTTTCTGGTTTTAATTCCTAACTTTTAGGTTTAATTTCCTAGCTTCCTGTGAGCAGAGCGATGACCACGCAGTGCAGCGAGTGGAGATGGAACAGTCTTCTCTACTGCTGCTCCTCCTCATTTTATTTTCATTTTCTGACATAAAACAGGTGCAATTCTACATAAATTACTTTGCTGGTGTACCTTTGAAGACAGATGACATAAAGTTGCGTACATCTCTCTTTCAAAGACAAATGTGAATATATTTCATCGGTTCAGAAGTAAATAACACAACTACATTGCCAAAAGTGCCGAGCAGATTGACTGAGGTGAACTCTGTTCTTGGCTAAATGAAGCGTTCAGCTCCAGCAGGCTATTTGGCAGGCAGCACTTCTCCGTTATACTTTGATGTCTCAAATTCATTTCCCTGAGATCTTCTGCGTCGGTGCCAAACAGATTAGAGCGTAGACACCGATGGCCTCGTAATCTGCAGACTACAGAAGAATAGCCCGAGGAAAATGTATCAGGACAGCAGCAATCAATCCAAACAAAAACTGTTGGTTGGAAGTGTTACAATGGAAACCTAACCTGCTCCTTTTCAGTCCTTCCAGGATTCCGCGATGTCGCGATCATGCCAATTCACGCGAATTCAACCAATCACCGCAACTTTTCAGCAAATTTGACCAATAACCGGAGTTTCCCGCGACTTCAACCAATCCCAGCAGTCCCACTTGCCAGACTTTACGTCTGAGTGCCACTGACCAAGCCGGAGTGAGAGAGCGCTTGTTTCCGATATGAAGACGAGACTCGAACATCTCACATTTACCAACAAAGCGTACAGCGAAAGACGGTGCAAAACATTATAGACCGTCCTGCTAACCTGTATACATTTTAACATCAATGTACGCTGTAACGTTTTTTTTTCTAAAGTCAGCGGCTGCGGTCTCAATCCTGTCGGCTGTCTGCAGTGGGCGGGGCTGCTGCTCATACAGTTCCCCCTGCTACTGACGCACGCACGCACGCACGCACGCACGCACGCACGCACGCAGGCACACACACACACACACACACACACACACGGTGGATGCAGAAAAAACCGGAGATGAGACGACATGATGACCTAAATTGAGGACAGCTGCGCTCGTTATTGTAAGTGCAATGATAAGTTAAAGTCCAATAAGTACTTTATCAAACCGTATGAATGTGTGTCCCAGGCCAGGATAGGAAATTAACTAACAATGTAAAGATCAACAAGCCACTGACAATGACAGATATGTTCATATTTGATTCATTCAATAAATTATTATTTTTTGTCTTAAATCCACCAGCCATTTTCATATTATACCAACATTTGCAGCATCCTGAGTCTTTTTGGTAAGGTTACTAAGAAAACTCAGCCCAGAGTAGTTTTATTCTCCCCGAAACAAGTTTCCTTTTTATTTTTAAAGAACTATAAAAAACTTTTTTTCGCAACTTTCACTGTCTCCCGCAACTTCATTGCAACAAACATACAAAAGACGCAACTTTTATCACAATTTTTTTACAAAAGCTCCCGCAAAATCAGGCATTTTGGGCCGCAACAATCTATAAAAAAGACCGCTAAATCTTGGAGGGACTATCTTTTCAACTGCGTTGTCTGTGAAGTGAAGTTTAGCTGCATCCAGAAACTAATGTGAACATTTTTTAAAGTTTGTTTCGTTTGTTTTGAAATGTTACATTTTTTCCCCACGACACAAAATCCGATTTTGCTTCTATTACTTTGCTTTATTAGTGTAACTTATCACGGTGCAAATGAATGGACTACACTACATTATATCACAATCCAATGATGTACTGTATGCAGAAAGTGATTGTTTTCTAATCATAACCAAATTGATTACCACAGTAAATCATCACTCATGAGCTATTTTACTATAATGGAAATCACAGCTCTTAACTATTTTTAAACCTACATGACTGTGAAGAACATCTACGGTTATGAAGAAGGCCTACTGTTTGTATCTGATGGTCCTTTGTTTTTGTTGGACTCCACCGCAGAGACTTTAGTTACGTGCACAAACACAAATGACCTTTTGCTCAAAGGCCAGTAGCCTCACACATACTGTACCAAACCACCACAGACGCTCAGAGCTTCACAGTCTAACAAGCAAACATTACACTGCAGCCTCCCAATACACATTATAATCAGACTCGGAATCAGATTAATTACCAAGTACAATGAACAAACAAGAATTAGCATCTTTCAAATCAGAGTTATGCTGAGTTATGCCCCCCCCCCCCCACCCAACATAATGACACCAGACCCAACACTCGTTTCTTGGAAAAATCCTCCGCTGCACAATAATTTATGTGCTTTCATTATTAATCTGAGACAACGTTGATAATGAATTAATCATTTCAAAGTAAAAATTCCATAGTTTCATTCCAGCTTTTCTTTGTCTTAAGTGACTTTAAAGTGAATACTTTGGGGTTTTGGATTCAATAATTGAGACAGCAGGTTAATTGCCAATGAAATGAACTGTAGCTGCAGTCTTAGATGTTTTAAAAGCATGAGACGAGCATAACATGTTTTTGAATCTATCAGGATACACATAAACTGATGTTAGACTTGATTCCCGTATCATTTTAAAGCCAAAAATAACGGCAAATATCCATTGCAGTGTTTCCCCTATTTTCATTCTGCAGCCACTGCCTGTGGTTGTCTGTAATAACAGCAGGACAGCCGAGTGTCAGTTTAACAGGTGAAGTGAAGATAATGTGGTGAGTAGTCTACCGATTACAATCAGGCTTGGTCGTGAGCGACCAGCTAACGTGCTGACAGTTTGATGTTTTTGTGTTTTAAGCTAAGACACATATAGTCCAGAGGCGGGGCTAAAAATAATGATTGGCCCCCCCTGGTGCCCCCCCAATCCATTGGGCTAGAGTGCTGTCAATCTGACAATTGTGATTTCTATTGGATCAGAGTTCTGTCACTTGGCTGCCTGTTCTGCCAATCTTTCCAACCTTGACCAATTAATGTTTCCATGACGACTATCCAAAATTCTGATACCATGGAACCAGCACTGGAATTGTTTTAAAAAAAAAAAGTTTTAACAATTTGTTTATTATTATTTATTTATATATTTATTCAAAATGAAAACAAGTGAAACTAATAATGAATGTGATGTGTTTTATTTAGCGGAATTACATTGTGTTTTTCTATCCTATCCAATATTTCCTACATTTCTAAGCAGATTTTCTATGCTGTATTCTGATAAAATGCCCCCCCCAACAGTTTTTTGTGGAGTGAACACTACACTCCATTTAAAAAGTAGCCTATTAAATGCTACATTGCTTGTCAGCAACCGGTCATACAGTAACGTAAGAGGCAATTTGGCCTTGTGTGCTCTGATTAATTTGGCATGCAGTTAACACACCAGTCATGGTTTTGTTTTCACGAAAACTCAACTCCTGGCATTTGCTCCTGGAGTTCTTCACCACTGTTATAAAAGAAGAAAATAACCAGCAAACCAAAGCGCTGTACGTTGGATCTAGTTTATGCCGATGAGAAGAGTGGTTCATGTGGATTTCCAAAAATAAAGAGATATGTAAAGAAACTTTAAAGTGTTAAATTTAAGAACGGAATTTGGTGTGGTGGTAGCACAGTGCAGAATTGGTAAGCCAGAGTGTAAATGGTCATTAGGTCGCCTGACTCGGAGTGACAGTAATGACTGGGAAGCAGGCTGCATCTCCTCCAGGTGCTGCAGGGTAAATGTCCATTAAATGTGATGCATGATCCTGCTAGCTGTTTGGAGTTACACTTGTGAGTCCGAACAGCTGTTTTACAGGATGCTGCTGTGGGCGTCATTTTACTTAAAGATTCTTTCATTTCTTTTCCTCCATAGTTTCCTCTTGTATTACTGATGTTTTGTTTCTCTTTTATTCTCGTGTAATATAATGCATGCAAACTTCATGTTACTAGTATGCTATCAAATTGATCGCAGTGTATAATGAAACATTTTTGTCTTTGTTTCTTTGATTTGGGTTATTCATATATGTTTTGGCATATTAGAAAAATGTAACTTTTTCTGATTCGCTGACAGATTTGTCATTGTAGTTGGTGTCAAGTAGACGGAACCTGCATCACAGTGATCACCAGCTAGTGTTATTTTATTCACTACATATCTGTCCTTTCGTCTTCCACGCCTCCTCCTTTTCTTATCTTTCCAGCTTTTTGCTTTATCTTATTCTCCCAGCAGCCCTTGCTGTTCTCTCCTCGACATACCCTCCGCCCTGTGGTTTTGAGCATCGATCAATCTCTCGATTTTGTTCCTCCTCATTCCCTCTTCAATATTTCCCCCTCTCTGTTATTTTGAGAGCCCTTAGCTTCCCTCTGTGTCTCTCTCACCCTCTCCTTTTCCCCCCGTGGCTCCGGCAGGGAGCTCCATCAACTCCAGAGGTCTCCGGTGTGCGTGCATGTGTGTGTAGTTGACTTGCTTGTGTTTGCGTGTATGAGTTTGTATGTGCTTCCATGCGTGTGGGTATGTTGTGAGGAGTAAATGGCCTCCAGGATCCCCTGGGTCGCATCTCAAATGTACTCACAGAGAGCCGAGTCATGACTAAGACTGCATGCCTTTCATTAACACAGAGAGAGAGAGCTAGAGAGTGAGAGAGAGAGAGAGTGCATGTCTAATAAGTTGAATCACTCACTCTCAGAAGTGTTGTCCTTCACCCAAAGTACTGGGTCAGGCCTGAAAAATGTGTCATGAAACGTGTACATGTATGTGCACATGTATGTGTGTACACAAGTATTAATTTGTCAAGTGTTCAGGAATCACCAGACAAATCAGACAACTTTTGATAAACTCTGATTATGTCATCTTCAGCTAAGATTATAATACTAAACAGTTTGAAAGGGGGAGGACCTCCTTCGTGTGATACTCGTACACTGCCAGTCTGTCATTTTTAAACTACATTTAGTAGACATTTTCTGTTGTGATTTTCCCTGCTGTGTAAACACCCTTTCCCTCCGTGTTACACAGAGTGTCTTTATAGACAATCTCTGGGAAACAGGTCTGAATGTGTTGGTTTCATCTTTGGGCTTTAGAGGCTGCCCTCACCAGAAAAAAAACAACAGCATTGTTGTTTATTCAAGAAAAATAGATTTATGTTAAGCAGCAAAGTCTGAAGTAGTTGGGTTAGAAAAAACAAGTACAGTAAAGACCCCCTGAAGGCAAACAAAAAGCATTACATCCCTTCCACTATGTGTCACGATGGCCAGATATGTCCAGTTTGATGTTCATTAATTGTTTTTACACAGCATTTAGTGTATATATTTTTGGTTTAGACAATTTTAGACACTAGCAGCATTTTTAGAGAATATATACCTGTTTGAAGTATTTTTCTTTCCAAATGGATACAAAGCATTTTGGAATCAAGCCTTTTAGCTCAACAGTTGGTTCTTTTACTAAACAAATCGATTGCTTGGATCGACTTTTGGTACGGAGCTGTCATTTCTTGTCCCTTGAGATAAAGTACAACATCTCCCAACTGCATCTTCTACCCCTCCCCTCCCCACCACCCCCACCCTCTGCCTAGAAGGGTTTATTGATATTGATTTGGATGGAAGGCTTCAGTCTCCACTGAAGGGAGTATGAAGGCTGAGGTATTTTTAGGCGCTGACGAGTGGCAGCGCTCTCTTGGGCGGGGGCGGGACCTGGCAGAGAGCACCAAATCAATGCGGACAGCATCGATGAGGATGTCGAGCCTATATGTTGAGACTACAATACATAAGAAATATCGGCTCCGAAGACCGATAAGTGAGTCCGGGCTGCCGTATTGATTTCAGCTGTTAAATCCACTTCAATCAGCCTTTCATCAAAAGGGACATGAAAGAGAGGTGGTGGGCTAAAGGAGGCTTTTTAAGCTTTGAACAATGATGAAAGTGTAGAAACATTTCCTCTTGAAACAATCTTGGAGTGATATTCAACTACTTAGGCAATTTTTCTACATAAGCACCCTCATCTTGACTTCGCTTATTTGTAGCTGAAGTAGGACTTATTTCAAAAACATATATATATATATATATATATATAAATAAAAAAAGTTTATTATTTTTAGGGCTGTCAAAATTAACTGCAGCAGTAACATTGTGGTCAGTGTTGCCAACTTGGCGACTTTTTCGCTAGATTAGGCGACTTTTCTGACTCTCTTAGGGACTTAAATATATTACATATTCTTTAGTACTGTCAGCATTAACGCGTTAATCGCAATGCAATTAAGGGCAGAGCATAACGCGTTAATTTTGTTTAATCGCATGTCGCCATTTATTAATTTATTTTACACTTCACTTGGCTTCGCGTCGTGCCTAACAGGCTACTATTTTGACCCTTTGCCGCACTTTGCCTTCCTGCTGCTGCAGGCTGCAGGCATGATGGAAAAAGACAGTAGCAACACAATTCTGAATGGCGCTTTTTATTTTCCAAAACTCCCGGACGGGTTGACAGGGTTGGGTACCGGAATCCGGTGTTTATGCGGCATCGGTGCCTTAACGACCGCTATCTACCGGACCGAATAGTAACGTGGATTCCGGTGCCTCATTCCGGTGCCACTGATATGTCTGTGCTTCGCTCTGATGCTCTGAAACGGACGTTACAGGCAACAGAAACATCGCTGCACGTGACGCTAGTTAACACTATACTCGACAACAGCTAACGTTAGCCTACCTCTAGCTAGTAGCTGGATTAAACACGGTTACAATGCTGACAGCTAACGCTAAACGGTGTAAAGTGTGACTGTGTTTCACTGTAGAGGATTCAACACCGGGATGCAACAATCTGCAGCTGCCGTTGTCGGAAAAACCCAGATGGTGCATTCAATGAAACTGGTAACCTACAGCCTCGTGGTGCATTCAAAGTTATTGTTAAATGCCCTTTTCCCATCTGGTGGTTGTTTTTATCATTCAACAGCTATTTACTAGTGAAATAAGTTATTGTTATAGTTATTACATTATTATTAAATCATTTAATTTTGATCATAATATAAAGCAATAAACAAGCCATTCTTTAATGTCGCCAACTGTTGTTTAGTACCCTTCTTTTTTTTTCAGTTCAGGCACCGGTACCGTTTTAAAAGTACCCCTTTAGCACCGGTATCGAAAAAATACAATACCTAACAATACCTAAATTGACTCTAGATTCAAATGTCTGACTAGATTCACAAATTTTTCTTTTGTTTACACTAAATAAATAAATAATAAACAAATACAATTCTTAAAATCAAGTTCATAAAGTCACTTTCTTTGCATTCATTTGATTCCCAATCAAGATCCACTGGTAAGAATTGCTTACCATTGTTAATATGTACTTAAAAACTGTTCTGAAATGCAAAATAATAGAATTTTAATCATGTGATAAAACATGTGATTAATCGCGATTAACTATAGAAATTCAGCGATTAATCACGATTAAAAAATGTTTATCGTTTGACAGCCCTAATATTCATATATTATAATATATTCAAATACATTTATATTGTATTTCATTCCCATGCACGCAGTCCACAATGATGAGAGTGTAGAAAGCTCAAGATTATTCCCTCTTGAAAGAATCTTGGAATGATATTCAACAACTTAAGCAATTTTCTACATAAGCACCCTCATCTTGACTTGTGTAATTTGTAGCTGAAGTTGGATTAATTTCAAAAACACTTGACTGTAAGTATTTAGTGTCTCCTGCATTGTTTTGGATCCAACAGGGGCTGTGAGGAAGAAAAGCGGCATTTTATCTCAGTTCTCACCACGAGATATTAGCGACGTACTGTAGGTTATAATTTGTGTTAACACGGGGGAGGCCTCTCCTTTCATCGCCACTTAAATCTAATATCCTTCAACATCCCAGGCCTCGCTGACTCATACAGGTCATGCCCCCCCCTGTGCCAAGGCAAAGTGTGGATCATGAATCTAATTTTAGCCGGGCAGTGTTATTACTGGACAGAGATTTTGTTTTCACTCACTCTAATGATGTGATAAAAGATGGTGATTCCAAGAAACGTGAGAAGACGGAGGACGTTTACATGCACGCTGCTGTCCCCGTTATGAGTCATATTCTGTTTTTGTTGATATTTGGGATAGGATCGTCACATGGAACACAATGTCACAAACTAGTTGAGAGACGTTTACACAAAGGAGAAACTATTAAACGTAGGTAAATAACAGTGTAAAAATGAGATAAATCAGCAGTGAATGTAGGGCTGACATGATTAGTTAAAAAGTAATAATGTTAAAATTAATTAATTAATGCAGAAAAAAATGCCAAAGATTAGCTGGTTCGAGATTCTCAAATGTGAGGATTTGCTCCTTTTTTTCTGTTGATAGTGGTCATTTCAAACAAGTAATTTGAAGATGTGGACGTTTGATAACTGAACAACGCACCCATTAATCCAAAAAACAAGTGCTGTGTTAGGTGTTGAATGCTGCCAAATCAAAATGGGAAAGCATACACGGTGGATGCCAGCTGGAAGCGAGAGAGAAAATGAGCTAATGGGCGAGCTTTTATAACCTTCCACAGGATGACCAGGTGAACCACAGCAGCGGACAGTGCTCCCAAAGCTTATGAATCATACCAGGAGCAACAAGGACAGCTCAGCAGACAAAGTGGGAGACAAACGAGTTCTTCATACTGTACATCTCTGATTCAACTTCTCAAAGTGTCTGATCAGTGTCTGCTGCCTGCACCGGGTTGGTCATCTAAATAAGTCTGTCACCTCTGTAGCGTCTTAATTAGGGCTGCACAATTAATCGCGATTTTATTGAAATCGCAATATGGACTAGTGCAATATCCAAATCGCAGGGGGGGCGAAACCACTCTGAATGAAGTATTGCGGTGCAGAGACATCCTGGCCTACAAATCCTATACAAACAGAAACAGGATTCTCCCTTAATGGATTACTATTGTCCACATAAACATACTCATTCTTTCATTTTCTAACCTCTTGATCTTTGGTTGCTTCAACTTCACTTCCTCTTCCAACTTTACCTTCTTAGTTTGAGAATCCAACCATTGACCTTAGACTCAAAATCCAAACCGCTTTACTGTCTGAGCCACAACTGACGCCGACTCGTTATCTCTCCACCGCTAACACACACCACATTAATCCTGGGGTCATTTTTCTCCAGACTGAGTAGAATGATCCATCTGTCTACGCCATCTATAATAAATGGGCTGCTCAGTCATTGTGAGCGTTGTGGCAGAAATAATGTCTTCACATTTGACAAAAGCATACTTAAAAGTACGTGACCTGGCAAGTTTCAGGGACAAAACTTCTGTCTTTCTCTCTCTGTCTGACTTCTACCTGTTATCCCATGAAATACACATAAAGGATGTCAAAGATAACAGAAAGCTGTGCTAAAACACAAAGTATTTCTACATATCTCAGTCTAAAATCAGACTGAAACTGTATTAAACTCAGGAAACCCATTTACTTTGTCCATGATAACTTTGACTGTTTACTTTGCACTGCATTACGCAGCAGCATGTGTGCACCAGCAGCCAACGCTGGCCAGCAAAAAGTAAACAAGGAAGAGAGAAACAACATCTAATGTGGCATCGAAACTCTATGAGAACGAGAGACCCGAGGGACAAGGACAAACGGAAATTACTGTGAACACTAGTCAATTGCAATTAAACCAGACAAACACAACATGTATGGCTTGCTCTCCCACTTGCAGATTCACCAAGACGTTTTACGTTTATTTAGAGCCAAGTTTTTAGGGTAAGTCAAGCAATAACTTGAATAGTGTATATCATTAATCATACAATTAGTTTTTCTGACTTATACTACTCCTCTTTGTGTGACTCAATTACAGTACATGCTTATGTCATCATAAACTTAAGTATTCCTGTAAAAGACCAACTCACATATTCAGGAATATCAAACCAACGATAATGACTCATCTGGTTTTGATGCTTTACAAATCCTATACAAACAGAAACAGGATTCTCCCTTAATGGATTACTATTGTCCACATAAACATACTCATTCTTTCATTTTCTAACCTCTTGATCTTTGGTTGCTTCTACTTCACTTCCTCTTCCAACTTTACCTTCTTAGTTTGAGAATCCAACCATTGACCTTAGACTCAAAAATCCAAACCGCTTTACTGTCTGAGCCACAACTGACGCCGACTCGTTATCTCTCCACCGCTAACACACACCACATTAATCCTGGGGTCATTTTTCTCCAGACTGAGTAGAATGATCCATCTGTCTACGCCATCTATAATAAATGGGCTGCTCAGTCATTGTGAGCGTTGTGGCAGAAATAATGTCTTCACATTTGACAAAAGCATACTTAAAAGTACGTGACCTGGCAAGTTTCAGGGACAAAACTTCTGTCTTTCTCTCTCTGTCTGACTTCTACCTGTTATCCCATGAAATACACATAAAGGATGTCAAAGATAACAGAAAGCTGTGCTAAAACACAAAGTATTTCTACATATCTCAGTCTAAAATCAGACTGAAACTGTATTAAACTCAGGAAACCCATTTACTTTGTCCATGATAACTTTGACTGTTTACTTTGCACTGCATTACACAGCAGCATGTGTGCACCAGCAGCCAACGCTGGCCAGCAAAAAGTAAACAAGGAAGAGAGAAACAACATCTAATGTGGCATCGAAACTCTACGAGAACGAGAGACCCGAGGGACAAGGACAAACGGAAATTACTGTGAACACTATTCATTTGAAATAATAGTACCTCTGCATTAAAAGACAGCTAACAACGTGATTCTTCAATTCCTACTGCTACAATAACTGTAGCATTTGTTGTAAAGGGAATTAATTAAGCAATTTGAAAGAACAATTTAGTAATTCAACTGTAAAGAAATGACTAATTACTAATTATTAGGGCTGTCAAAATTGGCCAAAAATGACGTTTAAATATTCATTCTACAAAAAAAACACATAGTATCAAACGATATTATAGATTCAAATGTAGAATATTTGTTGACAGCCCTACTAATTATAAGTCCACTGATTTTCGAACATCCACTGAGCTCTGTAAAAATGTTTTATCTCTGAATATTTTGGAAGTTGATCGAAAGCTCAATATCACTTGCAAGGGATAAATATGTTGTATATCTGATCGAAAATAGCTAATTTAATCATTTCATTATTTAAATGTGGGATTTTACAGCTCATATAACAAAAATCAACAACCATTTATAAAATGGAAAGTGATTCAAATACTGTTGGTCTGGTTTTGTAGCCTAGAAATCTAGACGCACCCTAGCGGCAGCAAATTTAATTTGCAGCCAGGGAGTCTAGGCTTGCGAGCTGGAAAAACCAAACTCTAGTCAGGCCAATCATATCATGTATAGAGTCGGTGGGCGGGCTTATGGCTGCTGCTGCTGGGAACAGCGGTCTTCTGGAAGACTTGAAGTTAAGCTTTTCTTTGAGAAAAGAACAAAGAACGGCACTGAAGTCATTCTTAAAAAAGGAAGATGTGTTCAGAGTTTTGCCGACCGGATACGGCAAAAGTTTAATCTATCAACTAGCGTTGCTCTGGTTGGTTGTAGCGCTATCCTATTGCGTGCAGAGGGAATTTGAAAGACAACCGTTTATCCCGCCCCTCAGATTGAGCCCTGCCAATGGTGAGTTCCCAGACCCAACATCTTGACGTGGGTCTGGCTTGTCAGGCTACTGGTTTTGTGCTCTTTATACATGTAGGTTTCCCCAGTTGGAAAAACAATGGAGCCAATCAGAGCTTTGTAGGATGGATTACTGATGGGTCATCTCCCTGGTCAGAAAACAGCAACATAAAAACTGTGACAAGCTTGGATAAGATTGACACAGATGCACAGGTTGATGTGAGTTGATTTACAGAGAAATACATCTTCTTCGATCAACAACGACAAACGTTAAATTAACTTCTCTTCCTGGCAACCGCTTCTGCAGACAGCTTCTGTCCCGACAATGAAGTTGACGAGACGGATGCATCGATGGATGACTGACTGCTTAGACACTGCTAACACAAAGACAATGTCAGAAAAATGCGTGTAAAATGAAATAGACTGAAATTAAGTCACAATCTCGAATTTCGAATAAAAAAATGGAATCGTTGATGCTGCCACGCCTCCATGTCATGTCGGCTTGCCAAGCGAAAAAAAAAAAACACGTGTAGCCTGCGCAAGGTATTCTACCACTCTGATTCTACCACCACTCCAGTGGAGGCGCTAATGAGTTAGATTACACACACAGTAGCAGAAGAAGACCAGCTACACACAACGGAGCATACACCCATCACACTCAGCTTGAGTAAAGTGCTGTCGGCACGAATGAGGTAAAACAACAGGAGTGAGTCAGTTCATTCTCCCGGTTCAGTGACACTACTCTGGTTAATTAACCGACTCTTCGGTCAGTTCGTCAACACGTGTTGAAGTGCTGCGAGTCAGTCAACCTCCTCTAATTTAGCTACAGCCAGTCAAAAGATAGCATGGCAACTGCAGATGCAGGAGACCCATCGACAGAACTTGAACACCCTCCTCTTTCACTGAAGTCGCCGGTGTGGAAGTATTTTGGATTTCCAGTGAGTTATGTTGACAATGTTCGCGTTGTCGACAAAAAAGCCACAGTTTGCAAGCTCTGCTATGCGCGTGTACCATATTCTTCCACTGGCAGCAAGACTAACATGGCAGATAATCTGTGTGGTATATGTTCAACTGTACGGAAGACACTTAATTGTTCAGAGAAGACTATGGACATGGCTGTTGTATTGGTTTTTTTTTTGTTGTGAACTTGAATGTCATCTTCTGTGAAGAAGACTGCAGTTGCAAAACAGAAACTAGATGGCAGGTTATAGATATAAGTTGTTACATTATGTTGTTAAATGTTTTAAATTTGACAATGTAGTGTGGTACATTGTGAACAAAAGGTCAGATATATATTGCATAAAAGTCTAGTCTACAAATGGCACAGCAACCTGTGCTTTATAAAAAAAACAAAAACAAAAAAACCTCATAAAAATCGAGAACTGAATTATCAGGGATACATTAATGCTTTTCACCACATCACAGAAATGCTGACCCTGTACGAGCCTGTTCGCAGCCTTAGATCCTCGGGCGTGGCCCTATCGAACCGTTCTGAAGATGAGGCTCAAAACCAGACGTGATCTTGCCTTCAACACGGCTTTGGAACGACCTGCCCGAGGAGATACAGTAAAGGCAGATTTATGCTTCTGCGTTACATCGACGCCGTGGCTACATATGTAGGTACGTGGAGATACCGACACTACGCCGGACCCTACGCTGTAGCGTGACGTGCACCTCTCAAAAAACTGTAACTACACGTCGCGGCGTCTTCTATTTTCACGATTACAATTATGTGTATCTATGTATATGTGTACTAGTTTGTATGTGCTTTTGTTTCTACTGTCAAAGCACTTTCTAAACTATTTTTTTATTTTTGTTTGTAAAGGTGCTATACAAATAAAGTTTTTTTTATTATTATTATTATAATTACATGTACTTTCACAGGCTGCAGTGAATAACCTCATTTACTTTGAAAGTCAGACTCAAAGTTATCGTGTAAAAGAAGGAGAGGGAGAAAAAAAAAAAAAGGAGGAGAGGGTTAAGTCAGTCATCATCATCAAAAATAATCTTCAGGTTCTGGCTGGTCAACAGCCCGTTTTATTTTTATTTTTTTTACCACTACATTATTAAAATAGCACTCTATTACTAATAGAGTGGCTTACCCTTTTCATCACCCTCAAATATTTCAGAATCATCTCTGGCCTTCATGACTCACACTGGTTGTGCCCTCTGTGTGCCAAAGCTTGGCGTGGATAATGAATCTAATTTTAGCATGGTGTGTTTGCGTCCGAGTGTGTGAGAGAGAGAAATAGTGGACAGCGCTGTCATTTTCCCTCAGCGAGTGTGTTGAAGGCTGCATAAGTTTGACATACTGTTATCTCCTTCTCCCTCTCTCTGTCAGTGTTCCTCGCTCATCCCTCTATCTTCCTGTTTCGCCTTCCCTCGCTCGCCCTCTCCTATCATGGATGGTTGAGACAAAGCAATTGTGCATTCTGGACTGATATTTTGTGTCTTCTTGAATCTGTGTTTCCTGCCATGGTCTGAAACCTGTAGCTACTTAAGCACCTGTGATAATGACATTATCTTTAATTCATCTCTCTCTCTCTCTCTCTCTCTTTGTCTCTCCAGCAGTGGATGCGGTGCCGGTACAGAAAGATGGAGATCAGGTAAAATGCTATTATCTTTTAATGCCCCCATTGTTTCTGCAATCTATTTTCCCATTTTGCTGAAAGCCACTGTGACAGAATACAAAAGACACTGCCGGTGTCCTCAGATCTCCTGTCCAGTCTCCAGACAGAAATGGCAGTGTGTGAGAGTGTCATTTCTTCAATGTTCTTTCTTCAGTTCCCAGCTGCAGATTCAAGTCTACATCAGCAGCTACTAGCATAACACACCTGACTCTGAGTGAACTGTGGGTAATGTAGGAAAAGACGATGGTGGTTCTGCTGCATACATCTTTTGGTCCATTGTTTAATTTGAGGGTGTTTAGGATGCTCACACATTTTTTACATGTATATCCCCCAATGTTAAGACAATGCACCAGGACAATCTTTGTAACATAGACAAAGCAGCCAAAGTGTTACTGGCCAGACAAGCGGGATGTTCTTGACTGGCTGTTGTACAGGTCTGGCCGAGCATCACAAGGGATGTCTGTGAGTCGACAGTCTGACTGAAATATTAAATGTGATGGGGAGTCCTGGTGGCTGAATGGTTAGGGCACACACCATATAACTGCAATGTTCCGCCTTCGATCTGTTAAATGTCAGACCCGTCTCTTTACCCCCTCATCTGTCTTTATACAACCAACTGTCTAATCAAGGCAATAATTTCCTTTAACATGATTTTATAACTATATATGAAGACAAATTGGATCTTAATTTGTCCAAGAATGACAATTATGTTAAAGGTGCTGTAGGTAGGATTGTGAAGATCCAGGACTTAGCCAAAAAATGTGAACATCGACAACTTCTCAGTCCCTCCCCCCTTTCTGCTAAAGCCCAAACGGTCTCCTAAGCCCCTCCCCCCACAAGGGAGAATGAATGCGTGTGCATGAGCAGTAATTGACACGCAGTTAGACCCCCCCCCCCTGGCCCTGATTGGTGTATCTGAACAGGGAGCTGTGGATTTTTGCAAATCGCACTACAGGCTGTAGGTGGTGCCAGAGGAGCTGGATTTTTTTTTTTAATGATCTGCTTCATGTAGTTCTACTGGAACATAGGGTCAGTTTCAGCAAATATGACAGAAAGTTAGTTTTATAAGTCTTACCTACTGCACTTTTAATATCTTATCTCTGGGTTTGAATCCTTCGTCCAGCTGGAGCTTGCATATTTGTCCCGGGCCGGCAGGTGCTCCGGTTTCGTCCCACAGTCTAAAAGTCCAGATTAATTAGGGACTCTAAATTAGCCAAGGTGTTAATAGTTGTCTGTCTGTACGTGTCAGCCCTGTCATAGCTTGGCAACCTGTCCAGGGTGTAGCCTGTCTCTCACCCAATGAGAAAGGCTAAGGCACGATGAGCAGTTATAGATGAATTTGAAGGGTGTGTAATTACTTTTGGCCCAGGAGAGTTGGGCCTAAAAAGGGCTACAGTTCCTTCACTGTTTACCTGATTTAAATGTGAATACCATCAACTTAAAGATGAAAGTCAGCACTTTACCCTCACTGTTTTATGTTACTGTAAATACAATGTGCTGCAATACAGAGAAGACACAATAAATGTCACTGTCTTAAGAATATTAATCTGTATGTCTGCACTCTGACTGTGAAGGGGTGTGTGTGTGTGTGTGTGTGTGTGTGTGTTGATAGTCTCTTACCAAGGCCACAGAGCCGCTCTCCCCGGGGCTCAGAATATTACTGAGCCATGTATCACTTCTCAGCTGTAGACCCTGGGGAGAGAGAGAGCAGTAGAATGAGTGAGAGAGAGAGAGAGAGAGAGAGAGAGAGAGAGAGAGAGAGAGAGAGAGAGAGAGAGAGAGAGAAATACAAAAACACAGACATCCATCTTATTGTTTTTCCATCATTGGCTCCTGCTTTCTTTTCTTTAGTGTTGCCATTTTTCCTCCTACACAAGGGTTGAAAGGCCGACATACACCAGCAGTTTTCTTTAGTTCTGTATACACAAGGTATATTTATTAACATTACTGCTAGGTTAATTGTAGCTTACAAGTGAAAGAGCAAGATGTAAATAACCTGTAGCTTTCTCCCTGCTTCCTGCCTAGGGAGAATAAACACATCTTACACAACTTAAAAATATTGCACATATTTTAGGCTCAGCGTTGACACTTCATGGCCATGGCATCAGTAGCGGAATTAATTTTTGATTAAGTGTTGCTTGTTGAGCACTGATCCCATGGCAGCCCTCGAGTCGTTTTCTTCCACAAACATGACTCTTCTGTGTAATTTATAGACCTGCAGAGAGGGAGGCTAGCAGGTGGAGAGGGATTTAAAAAAGTAAAATACAGGAGCTCAGAGAGCCGATTCAGACTCAGAAACAGAGGAATATGAACCAACTGCAACAAACAAAACACTACAGACTGATGGACAAAATAAATACTAAACAGAAAGAGTCAGTCTGGCTTACGGGATGTACAGAGCTGGGATAAATCCTGATATCCTCTCCCCTTCTGCTATCTATTTTGCAAGGGCACCGTCGCTGCAATCCGGGGCTTAGCACCGCCCAGGACCAGTTGCGATTGTTTTTTTCCCACCAATCCCAAAATAGATAAGCGGTGTAGCCAGACCATCCTGCAGAGCCAACACAGCGCTGTGGAGATTGATTCAGATCTGGGTCTAGCAATGCAAGGCTACTAAAAACCCAAACTTGTAAACCTCATGAAGGCACCAGAGAGAAAGTCAGGGGATCATCAAAGTCAATAGGATCCATCCTCTGGGCACCATGAATGTCTGTAATGAATTTCATGGCAATCCATCCAATAGTTATTTCAGTCTGGACCAAAAGTGGTGGACCTCCCGACAGACGGACAATGCCATCCCTAGCAGCTAGTGTGGCTAAAAAACACTTTGTTGGAACATTTATAATTTTTTTTAACTGCGCTAAACTAGGGTTGGCTACCGAAACCCGGTGCTATATTCCTATACAACCGGATCTACAAGGACGAATGACGACACAGATTTCAGTACCACTTAAATGCCTGCGCTGCTCTCTGGTGCTCCGAAACAGACGTTACAGGCAACAGAAACATCACTGCATGTGACACTTAACATCACACTTGGCATCAGGTAACGTTAGCCTACCGTTAGCTAGTAGCTGGCTTAAGCATGTCAAAATGCTGAAAGCTAAATTTTCTAATGTGTGGCTGTATTTCATTCGAAAGGATTCCAACACCATGACGTACAACAGTCTGCAGCTAAAGACACAGAGGAGACTAGCTGCACTGTGGCCACAGTCGGAGAAACAATACCGACGTTACTTAATGGTGTGCTCAATTGCACCTCATGTATTCAAGTGCACCTTGAGAAACTTCTGCCATCTAGTGGCTCTCCTTTAAGTTTTTTAACAGTAATTGACTGGTGAAATAAGTTATTGTTATCCAATTTTAAATAAATTATTTAAATTGAACTTGTGGCCTTAGCAATAAACTAATGTAGCCAACTGTCATTTTGTGCTGTTCTTCTTTTAAAGTACCAGCATTGTTTGAAAAGTATAATTTTACCACTGGTACCCAGAAAACCCTAAACGATACCCAACCCTACACTCAACAGGTAAACACCCTTAAAAACACAAACTACAAGAACGCAGGCATCAAAGGTATGAGCTCATCATGCTGGACTCACATTCGCACATTCAACAATGTCAACTTAAGCGAGGAAACATCCCTGCAGCATTAGGCTCAGTGGAAGGCACATTAGCTGAAACATCAGCCTGTTTGTGGTTCCACTAAAAGTCAGATCAATACTGAGTGCTCCTATCAGATCTCCTCAGAGGATATAAGCCTTCCAAATTCACACAAGTCTGACTAAAAGGATGGAAAACACAAACAGATCTGACTAAGATTGAGCTGCAGCTAAACTAAAGACTTAATTTATCGCCATTAGTGTTTTTCCTCAGTCCAGGATTTTAGACTTCAAATGAGTTTCCAAAAGATGATGCCACAAAGACATTTTCTTGAAAGCTGCTAGATATCTCACCACTATTCAATTTATTTGATGGTTTCCTGTTTAATGGGAAATCTGTAATGTTTCCCACCAGGATTTAAATGTTTTTAAAGTGTAAATATTTCTGAAAATGCACTTCCGCATCATGTGGCAGCAAAACTTTAAACATTTTTAATATTAGCAGCTTTTTAAGCAACATGATCCCACAGCTCTAAGAGTTAAATTAATTGATTATCTTGCATGTAGTACAAAATTCTATGACTGGTTTCTATTATGCACTATTTTGTTCCTTGCATGACTTATTGTCCCACTGAGCCACTGATAAACTTTTCCATATATATGATATTCTTCATTTCAATCAACAGCTGTTATTACTGTAAGATTAGGTTTAAAGTGTTTGTCACAAAGCCCAATCAGAATTTGTTTTATTGCCATGTAGGCAGCATAGTACCTATGACTGTGCAATATATCGGTAGTACATTATATTACAAGAAAGAAGAGAAAAACCACAAGAGAAAGTAGTTATGTACCCTGCATCTGGTCCAGTGCATGCTGGGATACATTTAGGCACCCTGTGCCATTCAGCAGGATAAATAAATATAGCAAATGGACATATGGATAGGTAGTTATTATTGTGTAAACTGTCTGCTTCAGGAAAATGCTTTAAGGCAGCATAAAGAGCTGATTTAACCAGCTGGGGGCAGAGGTAAATGTTGAGCTGTAAATGTCAGTTTACTGAGAGACCGTCAATGTTATCGTGACTGAATGGACTTGAGTTTGAGCTTGCACAATGCTGCTGCGTCTCTCTTCCATTCAGGTAAATACACTATTGGCAGGGCTACAGGGACGAGCTCATCTGTTGTATACTTTATGGAGTCTATCTAACTACAAAATACGATATGCACACCACTACATCAATGGTGATGACGCCTGATTTTTTTGTCCTCGGTTGACCAGGAGAGCTTTACATTCACACACTGAGGGGTGCTTCTGAATCCATATCCTGCGACTTCTGACGCAAGCTGTGTTAACACTCACACACACACACACACACACACACACACACACACACACACACACACACACACACAGAGTCCAAGGACAGAGATGGCACTGCATTACAAACTCCTCACACGTTTGACCATTATAAATCATAACTGAAACCTCCGACACACACAGTTATTAATTCTTTATGTAAGCCACATTCTAACCCAGGACACTTTACTTTAAAATATGTACCGTTTTCTTCTCTATAGCACACAATGCTAATAATGTGAGTTCTATGTAGAGTACTACATAGTAACCTCATCGGCAAACTGAAAAAACACTACCGGACGCTACACTGGTCATTTTCTCTGTGCCAAAAGATTGCTGTTGCACAAATTAAACATCCATACCGTCGCTATGGCAGCAAGTGAAAGATGAGTTTGCCTTAAATATAATACATCCATGGTTTGCCTATGATAGCTCACATTAGGGCTGTTGGAACGAATTCCAAAAGTCAAATATAATTCGAATAGTAAAAAAAAATCTATCTGATTAACAATAAGTTAGCGGGAGTGAGAAACACAAGGCATTGTGAGGTCTTTAGATCACGGAGCTAACGTTAACGTTACGTGCCAAGTAACGTTAGTACAGTGGAAATGACAGGCTGCGGCTGGAAATCGGAAGGAGGGTGGGAAATAGTTATAACATGACTTTAACATCATCATCCACCGACCCAAAATGCTTATGTTATCATTAGTTAGCTAGCTTGTTCGTGTTTCCTAACTGCTTGCGAGTTATAGGAGCTTAGCTGGGAGCTTCATGGAGACAGCTAAAGTTAATGTTAGCTGCCCTACAGCTGTCAGAGTTAGCTTTCACTTCATATATTACCTTCTAACAGCTGGATTCTCAGTGACGTGACAATCTGCAAGAAACGGGTTGCTTATAAATCACTAAAATAGTAGTGGCAGCATCGTTTGGCTTAGTTATTAATGCCATTAGCATCGTAGCTAAAACTATTGTTGCTTAGTTTATGACAAATCGTTTTGGCTGTGCTTTCTAACATGATGTCGTGCTAACCGAGCAACGTTAGCCTCTACAACAGAGCCGCTTCACTACATTTGTTAGATAACGTTTCATTACAGAATTCTCTGTTGATTTGTGTTTGTCGCTGTGTGCTCGTGGTGGAAAATGAATGTAAACAAAGTTGGGTGCCAGAAATGCAATGCGCCATGACGTAGGGCCCCTTCAAGGCCAGTCTGATGTTGGAAGTCCCTCTAGTGGACAGACCGTGTAACAACAACCACATGCTTATAGTGGCATTGGCAATGCATAAGCCTGAGTAGTGTAGTACATATTAATAACAGGCTGCATTTGAGCATTGAATATTTGATTATTATTCGAATATTAAAAAAAATTACAAATTAAATTCAAATGGTATTATTGAGGAAGATTGACAACTCTATTTCACATTACCTTCTTCCAAAAAACATCCAGGAAGAGCCAGCAAACACATCATATTTATCAATTTACGTTACTTGTTGATTGAAGTGACAGAAATTCGCAATGCATTGTGGTATAGTTTTAATATTGTAGAGAGCATCGATATAGAACAGTGACCGCCCACTTTTTTAACGCCTCTGGTTTTGAAAGTGTTTTTCCCCATTCAATTGTTGCACTGACGTTTCAAAAATTGCTTATACAAAGAGTTCTAAGTCTGGAAGCAAGCCAACACCAGCTACGAGAGGAATCGTGACCATAAAACATTTGATTTGGCGCAAAAAAAACATTTTGAAAACGACAAAAAAGGCAAATGTACAAGACTGTGAACAGAAACTATCATAGACTTCAGTGGTAGCAGCTCGCCCTAGCCTTCCGCAGTTTCTGTAAACATTTCCATAGTAACAGCAAGTTAGTGTAGTATTTCTCCATAAGATCACAAATAAAACATGTTTTTCTTAAAACCAGGTTGATTTCATACATACTTGCGGTTTCAACAGTAGCAGAAACTTTTGTTTCACAATCTCACAGCTCGTGGTGAGTCTACCTCGGATGATTTAGACATTATGGCTGATAATCAAAATCCTTATGGAGAAAATCAATTGGATTTTTACTTCCGAACCACACTGTTGAGCTCTATTATAGTGCATTGTGGGAAACAATAAGTGCCGGACACTAAAGAAGAAATGGCTGACCACGTAATAGAGACCTAAACGTGAAAAGTGAATCATTCTGGACACAGCCATGATCAACATCAGAATCAATGTTAGCATTGTCAATTGGAGCATGCAGACGTTAGCATTTAGCTTATAGCACTGCTCTGCCTAAGCACAACCTTACAGGGCCGCTAACATGGCTGTAGATTCTCAGTCTTATGTAACAATATCTGGGTAGCACATTCTAATTACTCAACTCTCTTAACTCTTTATAGAGCATTTATGAGCTGTAATCAATGGTTAAGAAATAATTTACCAATGCTTCGTAATGGCTTATCTCTATAAAGCTACCAATTTCTTTATTTTTTTCAGTTCAAAGTATTGTTAAAACACTTAAAAGTACAACACTTCCATGCAAACAGGAGGTATTTATATTATATTGTTTGACTTTCCACAAGACAAGGGTCATACATGACTCAATGTCCCTTTAACACTAAATATACTTTAACTAAAAAAATTATGTAATGCCGTTTTTGAGTATATTTCTCTTACTGTATGAGTCATAATCAAACAAATAATAATGAGATTTGGTTCCCTGGGATCTCTGAGTGATTTATTTAAGTTGTTGAAAAATGAACTGAGCCTGTTCATTAGCTTTTGAGATTAAATAAAACATTATTCAATTAGTTCAGTTGAGAATGTCAGCTGTGTGAGTTTTATACAGCGAGTGTTAATGATTAACAACACGTTTGTTCAGGTTAAAAAAATGTCACTGAAGTTTTTTCTTAGTATAGTTTTGCTCAGGTGAAGTTGGTGTTGAATTATTATCTTTCCCTGCTCTCGTTAATGTGAATCAGACAAAAAACACGAGGCGACTGGTGACTTGCGCGGGGCTTCCCTAAATCCCTGTGCCATCTCAGCGGCTGCTTTGTTAAAGGAGGATTATTCTTATTTCTCATTCACTTGTCCTGAAAAAAATAACATGTCTAACATTAATATTACATAGATGCTTCCAAAAAAGCAAAAAGGGCCTGCAGGAAGACAGAATTAACTCTAGCTTCCAGTTTCGGCTTGCCCATGGTTTTAATTTGGTAACCATTTCTTGTATTTGACACCAGATGAAGGATGCCAATAAGGGCATTAATGCCTTGAACCAAGTCAGACCCAAATTCATATTCATTCATTCATGTAGAAATTCTCGTTATAAAGTCTCTGAGTCCAGCAGCTGCTGATTAGAGCATGAATAAATACAAAGACACAGCTCCATCTTAATGTTTTATCGCCACGCTGCTTTCTGTACTTATTCTCTTATTGTCAGATTCAAATGCGGCTGTCCATCTTCCACCAGCCATGTTATCACTGTATTAGCATTTTTATTATTATTTGGTTGGTTTCTTTAGATGACCTTATGGAAATGAATGATGCACCTTTACAGCTGAACGAGATGAGATTTATATGTAAAAATCCATCTCTTATTCATCAGAAATCACACAATTGAGGGTGCAATAAGAAAGGAACACCTTCCCTCACAATGAAATGCTGTTGATTCAATCCATCTGTGTTATGAATTTGTTATTACTGTTGGCTGTGGTCACTTCTCTGCTGGCTGAAACTAACAAATCAAGACATCATAATGAAGAGAGCCAGGGGTCTATTTAAAAGCCAAAATCACAAGCATCAGTGTAAATGTTTGGTATAAAGCATGATAGACCTGTTATGTTGGTTACTAGAGGTGCAAATCACAACTTTTATCATGATACAATATTATACTAATTCTTTGGACAATGATACGATATTTACTGGTATAACAAAGTATGACACGATACGATTACGATTCGATGGAATTCAGGGGCCTGCGAGGGATATGAGACGATATCATGTGTCCACTCTATCAGTTACATTTATATCAATTCACAAAAAGCAACTAAAATCTGATTTGACGATTTTATAACTGAGCTCTTCCAGACATTTAAGAAAAAAAAAAAAACTATTCTTTTTATAAAAAGAATAAATATAAACTGGGAATTTAAAAGAAGGCGCACCTTAAAGACGATATGTATTGATATGTCGATCCAGATCGATCCAGACCCTTTTGTTTACATGTGCTGTTAGCAGCTTGTCGACATCTATTAGATGGACTTTTGGGTGTTGACGTTCCAACAGTTACCTAAAATGAATACATCAACATGAGCAAAACGGCCCTGTGTAGCTTTACAGTTTCTTTAAAGGAAAGCAGCTACAAATACAGCAGAGACAAGACACCCTGAACAAGGCAAGTATGCCAGTATGGTTTCAGTATTTTGTCAGTGTAAAAGCCTGTATTATTAAAACCTTTTTATTCTTAACCATCCACTTGAGTGCCTGAAAGTGGATTTTTTTTAACCTAGCCACAGATCAAGGCTTTTTCTTTCTTTATACCCATTAGTGGGTATAAGAGACACCAGAAGCACTTATGTGACCACTATTTTCCTTCATATTAAATAGAGTAGTTAGAGAGAAACTTTCAGTTAGTCAGGTTGACACAATAAACGCTAATATGCAGGTTAAAATAAGATCAAATATAATCAGCCTAGCATTTCCCATACAGAATAAAGCCAAAGCATTAAAGTCTGACTCAAATGTGCAGATTTTAGGATCGTCTTTACACTTACTAATGTCACATGACATTGTAGAGAGGGTTCTGCATTAAAGGGTTAGCTATACAAATTATTTTGACTAAAGCTGTGTTATTGATGGAGATGCTGCCCTGCACAAACAAAACACGTTTTAAAGATTAAGGATCATTCATTTTACATTTCATATAAACATAAACAAAACTCCTAGATGTCTCCAACCACTTCTGTAGCAGCAGCAGCAGCAGCCTTGTTGAGGACAGGGAATAAAGTTTGGCATTTATTTTGACATAATGTTTGGGGCATTTTCCCTGTCACCTCCCATGCAGTCTGTGATCTGTGGCCTTGAACAGTACAACGATGATAACAAACTTAAAGTGCCAGTGGAGAAACTCTGATGTTAAAAAATGAAAACCAAAAAAAATCCCTTTTGACAGCAGTGTATTTAAATTCTCTGGAGCGACCGCAGTTTCCAAAATGTTTCCTCTCTCCCTTTCTGCCCATTGGACACTGGGATGAATATGCATGATTGTCTGTGCATGTGTGTTCGTGCATGTGTGTGCGTGCGTACGTGCGTGTGTGTGAATATGAGGACACAATAAATGGTGTCCAGGTTTGGTCACCCATCAGATTTGCTGTTGCCCCCGGCAACAGCTGAATGGTATCCATTGGTTACCTAAACATTCTGAGCATTGTAGATGGACAAAGAGGAATGGTGCAGCACACACAAACACAGTCCTACACACAAAAAGCCTTGGTGCAGAATTACAGCCACTAGAGCCAGTCCCACAATCAGCTTTACTTAGGACGTGCCATTTCTGTGTCTGTAGCTTTAAATGCTATTGAGGAGGAGGGGGCAAGGTGGAGGGTGGGGGTGTGGCCTTGACCAACTGTCATGCTTCACTCGTTTGCAAGCCATGATGTCGCTCTCTCTCTCTCATGGGCTGGCCAAATTCTCTGGGCGGGCAAAGCAGAGAAAGGGGAGGTAACCTTTCCCCTTATGACGTCATAAGGAGCAAGATTCCAGATTGGCCCATCTGAGCTTTCATTTTCTCAAAGGCAGAGCAGGATACCCAGGGCTCGGTTTACATCTATCACCATTTCTAGCCACTGGGGGACCATAAGCAGGCTGGGGGAACTCATATTAATGTTAAAAAACCTCATAAAGCGACATTTTCATGCCATGGGACCTTTAAACCTCATGAGATGAGGCTACTGCATCGCATGTTTACATCCACACGGCACAGCTCGTACTGTAGATTATCTTCACGCCTGTTTGAATCACAGAATAATCATTCCTAAGCTTATTGTTCTGGTTAGATACTGATACACAAACACTATGTAGACTGAAAAATGGGGAAAGTACTACCATGAATTAGGACATTTCTGAATACAACTGAACTGAACTGAGTCTACCAGAGTCAATGAATAATACATGCAGGGGTGAAAGATTGCATTTTTAACTCAATTTAAAAGCAGATTTATTTAAAATATAGTAGTAGTTCAAGTTCTAAATTGCAAGAAATGAATGAACTCCACACAGAACTAGAATAGGAAACTGCTGACACCCTAATATACAAATTGTAAAAGCATTGTAATCAAATTACTGTAATTTAGGACTAAGGCTTAAGTCCAGTTTCAATGTCACAAATTTCCTCTTCCCTCATTTGTAAATCTCCCTCTACTCTTCCCGCCTTTGCTATACCTGTACTTTTCTCCTCCCTTTCCTCGCCTCTTCTCCCTCCCTCACCCCTCCTTCATCCCCCCAGCATGGCCGTACCGAGTTTTACTGGGAAGGAGTCAATGTAAGTTTCCTGGTTTAAATCTTCTTCTTTTCCTCCTCTTCTTGTCATTTCCCCCTCCATCACTCACCCACTACGTAAGTTTGGGCTTTGAGTAAATAAGTTAACATCATACTGCGTTTATCCTTCCACCCCTTCTTGCCTCTCTCTCTCTCCCGCCTCCTCTTTCTTATCCATGTTTTTCTTTTTCTCTGCATAAACTCTCCCTGTGCTAATCTACTGTACTGCAAGCCTCATATAAATATATATATATATATATATATATATATATATATATACATACATACATACATATATATGCATATATATATATATATATATACACACACACACACATATACACACATACATATACAGAGTCATAGATGAAAGCTGTAATAAGCTTAGCCACAGCTGAAGCCTTCGTACAAGTCCCCGTTTTTACTGAAAGCTCTGCATGATGAAGTGCATCACTCCTCAACTTTTTCTGTGCCATAAGCAGAATTAATTTGCGCAATGTGAATTTTGTTGACTCAAATATGCTCGGAGGCAAATAATCTCACACAGACACACTTCCTTGCCGACCCAAAGGGAGCACTGTTTTGACTTTGAGATTGACATTGAAGTCTTGGACTTGTGGTTTGTGTTTCAACCCAGGTGGACCTCATTTCCATTTTTAGTTTTGGTGAAAAGCTAGCAAATGTCTTAGCAAAATAAGTTTTATCAAACTTGGCAGGCAGCCGAAATTGTATCTTTGGCTCTGAATCAAAGCTCTGGAAACATTTTCTCCCTTAAACCAAGTGAAGGCTTCCTCTTGTTATTCACTAACAGTAAATACATTTGTCAAACTCTCCTTTTCTTTTTAGCTCTGCTTTGGTCTCTTTAACAAATCTCCAATACTGCCTTTTAGATCTCCAATACTGCATATATATATATATATATATATATATATATATATATATATATATATATATATATATATATATATATATATATATATATATATATATATATATTGTGGCACTCATAAGTTTATGAACCCATGCTAAAGTTGACTAAAAAGAGGAATAAAAATAAAAATCATCTTTTGGAAATTGATCTTAATGCCTTAATTAAAAAAATGAGAAAAAATCCAATCTTTAAGGACACCAATTTTCTTTGTGAATGAAAAATGTATCGTAAATAAATTCACCATACCTAGAGATTGGCATGGGGTACTTTCCATAAAATCATCTCTCAATGCAAATCAAACCAGCTAACTGAAATAAAACCATGCCAATCTCTAGGTATGGTGAAGGGGATGTGATGATGTGGGGGTATTTTAATTCCAAAGGCCAAGGGAAACTTTATCAGGATGCATAGTATCCTGGATACTATGCATCCTGATAAAGAGATGATAGAGAGATGATCTTATGGAAAGTACCCCATGCCAATCTCTAGGTATGGTGAAGGGGATGTGATGATGTGGGGCTATTTTAATACCAAAGGCCAAAGGAACTTTATCAGGATGCATAGTATCCTGGATCCATGAAATAACTGGCCTTTAAAATACAAATCTGTCTGCCTCTATGGGAATTTAACATAGGGGTGTACTTACTTATGGCCCCTGTATTTTAAGGAAGAACATTTATTTATTTACAATACATTATTCATTCACAAATACTGGTGGACAACCTTTAAGGACACCATAATGGTGTCCTTAAAGGTTGGATTTTTCCTCATTTTCTTAAATTAAGGCATTAAGATCAATTTCCAAAAGATGATTTTTGTATTCCTCTGTTTAGTCAACTTTAGCATGGGTTCATAAACTTATGAGTGCCACTGTATACTGTAAAGTATGATGCTTCCTGTCAGATTCTGAAAAGCTGGTTGATGCATTCATTTCCAGTTGACAAGATTACTGTATTGCACTTTTTGCTGGAGTGCTGCAGCCAGGGTATTAACTAAAACCAAAAGGTTTGAACAGATCACTCGCTATTTGAACTTCTTTTCACTGGCTCCCAGTAAAACACAGAACTGATTTTAAAATACTTCTTGTTTTAAAATGTATAAATGGCTTAGCTCTTTCCTACGTCGTTGACATTGAATACACACTGAACAGATCCCTTATATAATCAATATATACACCTAGAAAAAAAACTCTAAATCATCTTACGGTGCCTTCCTACTCTCCCACATGAACTAAGGTCTGCTGCAAGTGTCTTCTATATAAGCAGACTAAAATCATGTTTTTCCACAAGCTTTTAGTTAGGTGTAGGTGTGGTTAAAAGGCAACGCTTTTATTTTAGAATCAGTATTATTTTTCCCTTTTTTAATAATAATACAGTCTTATCTTACATGTTTTTGTCATGTAGTGCATGATCGTTTGCATTTTATGTTGAAGCACATTGAGTCTATGCCTGTGATGAATGTATGAAATGTGCTATATAAATAAACTTGACCTGACCAGTTAGTCACACAATTCAACTCTATCTGTCTGCTGTTTGGTGCTAGGCAGGCAGGGGCGGAGCAAGGGGCTTGGCTTCTGGTGCTCCAGCCCTGAATGTTTTCTCAAACGCCCCAAATCTTTTAGTTATTAAAATAACTTCAACGTTGTGTCATTTAACCCTCAGTCTCTCTGACTGGACCAGCTAATCAATGGAGCAAAAGTTCTGCGGAAATATCGACATTCATTCTGTGAACTCTACTAAAAATAGTTTTTAAGATTAGTAATGCCGTTTACGCTAAATTCTACCCTACCTACGTCAGAATTTAAAAGTAGTAAGATCAGAAAATGTTTGCCTAGGTGGCAGGAGTAAAAATGAGTCATCGTCAACATTTGTTACCTAGCTTTGGGCTGAGCCCAGATTGTTCACAACGTCTGGCTCCGCCTCTGTGGGCAGGTAGTGCTTACTGAAAACAGCTGCTTATACTTAACTTGTTTGAATTATGATGAGTGTCAACAATGCTGCTGCACTTAGTGTTTAAATGTCTCCAGAATGCTTTAGTTTTGCACATTAGTGGGACTGTGCAAAACTGGAACGCACAGAAAATTTCAGTTTTTCTGTTTGTTCCAAATACAAGATCACTTCTGGTTTATTACATTTGAAAACGAACAAGCTTCTCGTCGAAACACAACTAATAGAAGAGAAATCCATGATCATAGACTGCTATAATAACTATACACTCTGTACGTACAGCTGTACTGCTAGACTATATAATATTACTGTTTGATGCAAAGCATCATATATGATAACACATAGGTGATACTCCACTTGAAGTCAACAGAGAGATCAGATTTCAGTTTGCCTTTATACAGACATAATTCACTTGAACTCAAAATATTACATCACCTCTATCACACAATCCCCCAGTGTAACAGAGTCCATGTTTTTCCTACTATTTCCCACTGTAATTAGCTGTTGGGAGGACCTCATTAGGAGCCGGGCTCTGTCTCTGTGTTCATTAGTTTGCTGGTTGGTTTGCCATGAGCACTGGCGCCAAGAAGTACAGCAGAAATCACACAAGCATGAGCAATTTCAGGTTAGTGTGCTGCACACGCGAGTGCAGCTGGTCTTAGTGTCTCGAAACCTCCTCTTACTGGCTTTAAAAAGTAGTTTCGTACTTCCTTAAACACTGAGTCAGTTCTTTAAAAGTTATTGGCAAACGAACATGTGGAATTTGTTCAATAAGTCAATACTGAACAGTTCTAAATATTACATCATTTCAGACTGTAAGGACTGGCAATGTATATGTATTTCACATGAGCTCTCAGTTTTTAACAATCAAAGGATGGAGATAACTATAACAATTCATTAACATTCAAGATGGGTAAACTTGGCCTGAAGAAGGGTCATTGAGCAAAACAAGCAACACATTCTTTTTCATTATCATATAAGCATATCTGTCTAAAACATACCTGTCTGAATAAATACATCTCTTATCCGCTGTTTCCACTATTAACCCATCTAATCTGTGTACAGTATATAAGAAATTCTACTAGTTAAAACACAAGATCAATCAGTAATTGTTCCATATCAAGTTGTTCATGATTTTGCACAAATTACCAGCTGCTGTGCTCACCACATTTTTTTCACTTTAGTGTTTCCTTTTAGCCACAGTTTATCTATGATTCTCTTCTTTTCAAGCAATGATCCCTGTAAGCCATTTACAAGGTATTTGAATAATTAACCCTTCCTTTTTATTCCCTCTATTACAACCTCCCTTCTCTTCTTCTATCTCTCACAAACTATTTTCTGAATCCTTAATCATCTGCTCTCTTCGCCTCCATTTTTTTTTTATTCCATTCTCTCTTTCTTGCATTTACCTTTCTCTCTCATGTATTCTTATTTTGTAATTTCTGTCATAATGCATTTTTTTCTTTTTTTCTACATTCTCCTTTTGCATTCTCTCATCTCTCTTAATTTTCTTTCACCCTCTCTGCTCCAACCTCACCTCACCTCACTTCCCTCCCTCTCTCCTTAGTTGTCCATGGAGGACACTACTTCCATTCTGCCTCGCCTCAAGATGAAGCCGGCCCAGGCCTATGGGATCGGTGCCCTGGCTAAGTCCTCTCTGACAGGTGTGTCAGGTGTGTGTCTGTGCTGCTAGATGGTAAAACAGCCCCCATGTTGCCTCCACGTGCTCCTCAGAGGGTCAAGGGTGAAGTTGTTGTTGGGAAGTGAAAGGGGCTTAACTTCCTTTCCCTGTTGTGTCAAAGATACTTTTTGGTTTTCTTTTTGTGTGGTATTCAGATGGTTATTGGGTGCCAGAGTTGTGCAGCAGCCAAATGATCAATGTGTGGTTTGGTTTAACAGTAATCACCAGACAGAACTCGTTTTTTTTTTGAGAGAGCTGCTACATTATAAATGAGAGAAAATGGGGAGCATATATTACTAATTTGTATTGACTATGATTGAAATTGAAATGTGGTAAGTGTAATCACTCATTAAGCATTAGCTCAGCTATGTTGCGGTCTGTATGGCTGTTGCTAGACAACCAAACCATTCATTCCACTTTGCAGAATGGAGTTTAAAAATAAAACACACAGTTGTTAGGAAATTAAGTTTTAATCGGGCCCAATTTGGAAGCAAATGCAACATCATCTAGGAATACACTGTTGGCATTTCAAATACATGCAAGTGTACATGCCAGGTAGATTACTCTGCAACATGAACATATTAGTTGGATTGTTGGACTGTACATCACAAGTCTCTAAATAGAAGAACTTTTAAGTGGTAAATGCCATCCAATTTAGTAGCCTAACACAAACAAAATAAATCATTTATAATAATAAACAACGTAAAAAGTTAGATTCAAGGAGGATACTATACTGCTCTTGCAAAAAAAAAAAAAAAAAAAGATCTGGGTTAGCTTACCATCCATGCTCCAAATACTCATATTAGTCCATAGTGATCAAAACAAGCTAATTGAGAAGCCACTTATTAAATAGCTGATTTTACAACATCTTGAAAGCCTTGGTCACAATTAAATAAAAAGTCCTCATCTGGGAGATTTTAAATTAGATTTACCATTTAAGGTTGCCAGTTAGGCCAGGTTCTTTGGCTGCAATACGTTTAAAAAAAAATACTGTTTAGGGCGCTACATCCCTTTATTACAAATTAGAAAGCTAAAAAGAAATGTGGGCAGAGATACATTCAAGAGAGGTCCCTGGCCAGACTCAAACCAAGGTAATTACACAATTTCTTTGCATCCAAAGCAGCTCTTTCTTTGAGATTTGTTTGTTTGATTAAAAACTCCATCCTGCCTGTACTTTCACTTGGTTTCTGCACCTCGTGCTGGCCAAACAATCATCTGACCCACGTGGAAAAACAAGAAGTATCTGTACACGTTTGCTATAAATGGCGATTTTGTGAATCAAACCTTGCCTCAACAGACAACTTCACTCCAGAGCCGGAGGAGGAGCTTGGAACCAACATGGTTCGCCCCTGTGGGTGCCCCTTCCTGTATCACTCCCTACTCTCCCTTCTCTTCCATTGATATCAACAGCAGACGTCAATGACAGACACATTTCGCAGAGTCATTGATGGAAATCCAATCAGATCTTTAATTTCAAAGAAACTAAAGTAAGTGCGATTACTTACTGAAGCATCTCCACAGGTGTGTTGGGACATGTAGTGTATTTGTAACGTGGCAGTGCTGGTGGTGGTGTGGCTCGATATTTGTGTAGTGACTCTTTTGTGCAGTGGCTGGTGCCTCTTGTGTGCTCCGTCATCTTGTGCTTTCTGCTTCAAACTGTAGTGCCCTTCGTAGTGTTTTAGTGTAGCACCTCAGAGTGTCTGTGTTTTTTTGTTGTGTCTACTTGCACTTCAAATAAATCTGTTAGTATAATTTTGTTGGTATTCTATTTTGAGCCTCTGAATAGCCAAGAACCCAACACCCTCCGTCATCCTCATTCTTTCCATTCCTATTTCAAACCCCAATTAGACTCTGCAGGGAGTGTTTGATTTTTTAAAATGAGATTGGCTCTCTTTGTCTAAGGGGAAAAACTGTTTCTATTTATAACTCAGCATGTAACTTGCCTACTGGACCGGGGGAGCTGTTTAAGTCATTCCTGTTTGATTTTAATTTAATTTTTTTATCGATCAGCCAAGCATTTGACACAGAGTATTTGTCCCTAGTTTCAATCCTGTATTTGCATCTTAATTGGGCAGAGACTTGCCAGTGGACCCTTCTGAATGTTCAGTTTACACCCAAGGATTACTTTCCTCTAATTACGCAAAGTCTAATGAATCTCATTTATTCTGTTTACCAGGAGATGAGTAATGGCTTTAATTGTTAATATGGGTTTGTCAGCGTTTCAGCCTCCATCCTTGTCCCTTTCTGTTCAATTCAACAAACTCTAACAAGCACACAGGCAACCCTCTCCAATTTGTCACAATGGTTACGTCACGTTACCTGACCTCTAACCTGTTTTGTAAAGGTCTTAACTATTATGTAGCAGATTCCTAAGTTCATATATTTGATTATTAAAAAAAACTACTCATGGGATTGTCAGTCATATCTGAATATTTTACAATTTTTAGTTAATACGTTCCTAGAAAGGTTGATATGTTGAACTCAAAAAGACATCTTTGTTTAAATGCCAAGTCGTCGGCAGACACATCTTGTAATTCTTGTTGTTTTTTTAATACTCTTGACTTCCAAGACTCAAGAGGAAGAACAGATTAAAGAACAGAATAACATTCTGAGTACTCAGATTTGATCAGAATCTCGACATCCCGACCGACTGATTTTATTTTTAGGAAAAATATCAGAGTTTAAGAGAAAAGATGCTCTTATTTCTAAATTCACCTCTAGGTGACATTTATCTGACTGGTGCTCTACAGCATCTCTGCTCGTCCATATCAGTCACACGCATCATTAGCATTTAATTGGCAGATTTAATGTGATTGATATGACTACATGGAGAGTGGAGAATGTCAGTCACTCATTTTGATGATTAGCATGCAGGTAATAACTGAAAAGCAACACATTTGAAATGTTTGGATGAGCGCATTGGCTGGTAGATACTCTGGGGCTTAGTTTCACTGACGGAAGTTTGAAAGCAGCAGTGGGTCAAAGGTTAGAGGCAGGTTGCGTTCCACTGACAGATAACTATCAACACCGCTATTGTGTTTTTTACTCCAGCTGGAGGGCTCATTAGATAAGACAGAGGTTGTACTGAGCAGAGCAGAGCATACTTAGCAGTACTCGACAAACCTACCTTGGATAAAGATTTGAAAACTTGAAATATAATTACTATGATTATTATGAGTCATATTTCTCTCCCTCTCCCCCAACCGGTTGCGTCAGATGACCGCCCACCAAGAGTCATGTTCTGTCCGGTTTCTGCCTGTTAAAAGGACGTTTTTTTACTAGCTGCTGTCGCACCAAATGCATGCTCGTGTGGGAATTGTTGGGTCTCTGTAAATTATAGTGTGGTGTAGACCTACTTAATCTGGAAAGTGTCCTGACATAACTTCTGTTATGATTTGAAATTATAAATAAAATATTGACATTTGAAAAGAAATAATTTTCTTTATCGACTACTAAATGTATTTTCAAACACTTTTAATGCTAAGTAGCTGCAAGCTTCTTCCCATGTTGTCATACCCAGTCACTCTCTGAGTCACACATCCCTTCCAGTACATGTATTACCCCATTGACATTATTTATTATAGTTTCATGTATTAAACAGTTTCCCTACAACATTCCACAGTTTCTCATTATCATTCTACTTTCCCCCCGAGCCTCAGTTGGAGGGGTCATTAACCACAGAGGCCAGACGTAGTTTTGACAGTGTGTGTGTGTGTGTGTGTGTGTGTGTGTATGAATGTGTCCCTCCTGCTCCCCACATACCTGTTGTAGGCGTGACTCGTTCCATGAAGGACAAAGTGACCAAGCCCACTGCCATGGCCCAGGGTCGCGTTGCCCACATGATCGAGTGGCAGAGCTGGGGCACACCATCTGTGGGGCAGATGGGGACCGTGGGTCTTAACAACCTGCAGAGGGAAAAGGAAAGGAGGCTTGAGAGCGATGCTTACAGCGACCTTAGTGATGGCGAGAAGGAGGCTCGCTTTGCTGCAGGTGAGGATACATCTGGGTACTGAGTGTTCACATGCTACACTTTCTTTAGTATAAATACAACATGCAAAACCAGTAGGAAACAAGTCCTGCAGAGTTTAGCTGTGTTTTAGACCAGTTATCTGCATGGTTTGAAAGCATCTTTGAAATTTGTATTGTGAAAAAGACAACTTTTTGTAACTTTTGAGGGTGTCCCAAAATGGACAGTTTTCATCAAAGGGAAGACCCACCCTGATATCTTTTTACTGAAAATGAATTTGTGCTACCCACTGGTGCACCATTTCTCTTCCCTGACTGCTTGGAAAATATAATTGGTTCTGGCCCATCTGGTACGTCTAGCAAAGTTAAATAAATTATTTGTGATTTGTAATTTATACACATTTTTACACATTTACAGATTTCCTGCTGTGAATAAACATTCCGCCACCTCCTAATTAACTCTGTATGTGTTAGCAAATCTGGGACTTGTTTTATGAACTGTATCTGTAATCGTTGGATAGTGAAAAGATCTCCCTGTTATTATTACTCTCTGTCTCTAGGCATCATGCAGCAGTTTGCGATCTCCGAGATGACTCTGTTCGGCTGGAACTCGGTGGACGGGGAGAGTATGGGAGCCGGCTCCAACCAGGGCAGTGTTGCTCACCTCAGTGAGGTCAACCAGGAGAGCATCACCAGCAGAGGTACTGCAGTTTAAGCCTTTCTGCAAAGAGCTACTAGTGGCAGATTGTGTGGAACCATCGCAGGTAGGGCTGGGACGATATGCTTTTGTCCAGATTTGATTCTTTCGTGATACATGGGTGCCAATTCGATTTGTATTGCCATTTTCATTTATTGCGATTCTAGAAGTATTGCGATCCGATAGTGTTGAGTATTGCAATTTTCTTTTCCTTCTTTAACAAAAAAAAAGAATGCAAATTACATGTCAGTCAGTCAGTGTGACATTTATACCAGGAGATGAGTAATGGCTTTAATTATTAATATGGGTTTGTCAGCGTTTCAGCCTCCATCCTTGTCCCTTTCTGTTCAATTCAACAAACTCTAACAAGCACACAGGCAACCCTCTCCAATTTGTCACAATGGTTACGTCACGTTACCTGACCTCTAACCTGTTTTTGCAAAGGTGAGAGAGATCTAAAAACTAATTGTTTTCTAAAAAGAATGCAAATTACATGTCGGTCAGTCACTGTGACATTCATTTCATTTGTAAAGAAATAAAGAAGAATTTTCTGCTGGAAAGGGATATGCAGACATGATGTAGTCGCCGTCGCAGGACTGTATGAACAGAAAATATTAGGGTGAATCATTGGTAAAAAAATTTGATTCTGGGGTAAATAATCGATTTTAGAAAAATCGGTGCAAAAAAAAAAGAAAATCACGATAGGTCAAAGGATTTTTTCCCACCCCTAATTGCAAGGATCTGTTACTGTTACTGTCATAAACCTACATTTAGAGGTTCAATATAAGGGAGGAGGCGTCATTAGTGTAGTTGTATTCATTTAACATTAAAGTCTATCTGCCTAAACCACGAACACCGTTAAAGCCTAACTACAGAAACAGTATTCTTACTGTAGACATTTTGCCAAGTGTAACAGCGCTAAACTGTTCTCACACTCCTGTCTTTGGACCACACAGTAAACTCTTATGTTTTGTATTGTGAGTAGATGCATAGTTTGGGAAAATTAGAGCCCAGCTGGAAACTAAAAAAACAGCCAAGTCAGTTTTTCTGCCAACCAGCTGTAAAGGACTTTTGGAGGACGGGCACACAGCTGCACATTTCTGCCTTTCACTGCTTCCGGGCACTTGTTCAAAACCTCTCAAATGACAAATCCAGATGACAGCCTGTCATTTCTAAAACATCAGAACACATTCTGATGGAGTGCCATGAGTGCTTGGGCAAGATAATTCACCCCAAATCTAAAAGAAGGAAATTAACTCCATTATGGGGATTTCACTTTACACTTGGTTGAATAAAGCAAAAAACAGTTTGGGGAAACAAACTCATACCCTGATTTTTGGTTTGAGCCTCAGGTGGTAAGATGTCGGTTCAGTTTAGTTGCACATAGGATGATAAAACAGAGAGAAAGGAAGGGAAGAGAGCAATTGGCTCAAGCAAGATAAGGAAAGGAAACCCCATTCAACCTCACAGGGACAGCCGTATAATTTCATAGAGATTTTAACAAAACTAACAATTCTTTGGCTGTTTTTTGGCTCTTAAAAAAAAGAAGAAGATTAAAATGAATTTGAAACTTGGACTTGTGTGCCGCTTTCACGTTACATGGACTAACAACACTGTAAACTGTTTCTTTTTTAGTTTTTGCTGGTGTTAAGCAAAGCAGGGCGCTGTCCAAACCCTGAGGGACCCTGTAGGTTAGCACAAGGACTAAGCGCTGCTCTCATTACCAACACCATATGGGCTCTGCTCTGTGGTTTATCTAGCTTGCAACAACAACAACAACACACATGTACAGTATACACACACAGCAGCGATTAAAATACTGCTTAATATCAGCATTAGGACTGAGGGAATGTTTCTCCTCCATAGTCCATTCAAGTGTTCAGCCTGCACAGGTGTGCTCTATAATAACAACGCTGCTGCAGATAGACTAATCATACTCCTATTAAAGTTAATACATTTTGTTGCTTTTGGATGAGGGCAGGTTCATCCCTTTGAATGGCTTCATCTATACTATGCTGCTAATGACTGAATCCACAGCTCAGGGTCTGAAAGAAAACGACTGAAATACTTTTAATTCAATCTAAAGGTGAGCAGGGGAATTCATAAAATTCTTGTTTTAGTGAATCCATGGTTGTTCCTCTTGTTGTTCCAACACGTTTCCCAGTGCAGTCTTGCTTTTTCATTACTCATTCCTTAAATGGTTTTGACATCCATGTCTCTTAATTTCTTTTTCTTTTCCTCTTAAACGGTCCTCCTTTGTCTCACTCCGTACAGACCAGGTTCTCCACCACTCCTCGGCGGACGTCTGGCCTCACACCTACGTCTCACAGGGCCTGTACTGCCTGTCGTCCACTGACGCCTGGGAGCCAATCACCAGCCAGCCCTCGGGCATGGCCTCACCTGCTGCAAGCTCCTACATCATGGCTGCCGGTGAGAATTGAATCTTCTCTCTTACACTGCCCCTATGAACGCTAGACTGTGTCTTTGAGTGTTTTTGGTTGTTCCAGGTGGCGGCAGTGGAGCAGCGGGTACACCCGGTGAGGGGTTCGAGGGGACGGTAGGCGGGTACCTACAGCAGCACCATACTCATTTCACCCTGCAGCAGCAGAACCAACTCCAACAGCTCCAACAGCTTCACCAGTACCAGCAGCAACAGTTTCTGCAGTACCAACAATCCCAGGTCAGTGGTAATAAGACTGTTCACTTATGCAGTTTCAGTCTGGCACTAACAATGAGTAGCATCAGGTCTACCAGCAATAACAGCTGGGAATCTAAATTTGCCTACAGAGGCAACAGCAGGTCACTAGTACTAGAATACTAGCACTGCATACATATAGTTAGAGCAAAACCCTGGTTAATAGAACAGCTACTGGACTGTATCCATAGCATGTTTCAGTAACAGCTTCAGCACCAACTCTCAACTAATGTGCATCAGCTCATACATTGTGAAATAAACACCACATGGAAAATGTTATTACTTGTCTTTACATCTGTCAGACCGTCGGTCCACCACTTTGGTCCAAAATTAAATCACATCACAATAACTTTTAGACAGATTGCCATTTTGTGTAGATGTTCGTGGTTTGGATTATCCAGTGAAATATGTCTATCTTATATAGATATAGAATATCTTGCCACAGTATTTTGCATGGCTCACAGATAATGTATCTCATGGTTAATTCTGATGAAACCTGACTTTTCACCACTGTGAGATTTACATTTGTTGTTTTAGCTAAATGCCTAAACAGGAATCTTCATTAAATGTGGTACACTGCGCACTCACTTTGGCTTATGACCAAACTAATGCCATTCCCATGAGTCTCAGCTGTGCTTCTACGTTAGAAGTGCTTGTTATCACGCCAAACTAAGGTGCTAAAAGCGCCGCTATACTTTTTCAGCTTCTTCAATAATGGGCAACAATGCTACAGTGAGATACTGCATCACAACACATTTCAGCTAGGAAGGTTAAAAAGCCTCGTCATGCCAAAACATGACGTTAGTAGCTTTACAGAGCTGCGTTGGTTTCATTTTTTCAGCCCCGGAGGTTGCCGCTTGTTCTTGTCTTGGTATCAACATAACAGTACAATCTACTAAATCATGTTGTATGTATGCGTAAAATGTTCATTGTCAATGTTTTTTAAATTTGTTTTCCCTACAATATATGCTCTGGAGACTATGATGGTCATGCATGATTAAGGTTTTTATGGTCTAGTTGAGGTTAGGGGGAAGACCTTGGTCTACCGAAAAAGTTAACACTGACTTGAAACATGAGCATCAGGTTTCCTCCAAAATGTACTAGCTGACTTGAAATTGTTCAGTATATAAAGTAATTCTTAGGACACAGGGTTGCTGGCACACGTTTCTGCTGTTGGCACCAATACTAACATGCCCTATACACACAAGGTATTTACGTGCTTCTCGAGTGATCAGACTGGTTGAAACAATAAAAATGGACCTTTACATGCTTCCACGTTTAAATGTCAGGCTTCACCTCCCGTACACTGGTTGGATGTGCAGGCTGTGTGGCTTTGAGTGCTTTAAATCAGCTGCTGACTTCCAGCTCTCAGGCTGCTGATGTAGTGAGTCATGATGAACTGTGACAGCCAAAGACTTTTGTACCAATGCTCTAGCAGTGGTACATCTCAGAGCTCATTAAATGACTTAGGGTTATGAAATAATAACTTGAAAAGGTCAGTGACTGTGTCTTAAAAAGGTGTAGTGATCCGAGACCACAATAGAAATGAGCTTGTTAGCTTTACTGTGTGTATTATTCGGTTTCCCTTAGGAAGGAGACTATTGAACATATTACATTTATAATAAAGCTTTCAATCAATCAATTTTCTGAGCATAAGCGCTTGAGACATTTTCCCACTGTTCTATGCAACACCATCCCTGACTGATCATTTAAAGGGGTACACCATCATTAGTGACTAGAAGGAAGTGAAAAAAACTGGCAAAAGTATCCTTCTGCACAAGTCTCTGGCAAAAAACTGTTAAATGCAGGAAGAATATAACTGCTTCGTCATGTGTTTTTGCGTGACGAGGCTTTTCACCCTTCCTTGCTGAAATGTGTTGTGATGCAGCAGCTCACCGTAGCATTGTTGTCCATTATTAAAGAATCTGAAAATGTCAGGAGCTGCAGGGCTTTGTTGTGCTTTAAATCTCTAGTGGCTGACGATATTTTTATTCCGACAAAAACAAAAGTTTGGAAATCATGAGATGCGGCCACTGGCCAAGTTACTGTTGAGTCATTGGTTTTGTGATCAACATCCAAATCCACCCCTTGAAAAAATAAAACCTTATTTTACAGTGAATCCTCATTAATTCTCTTTCCTTCCTTTCCTATCTCTGACTACAGTCTATGGAGCACAGGCTACATAGTGCCTCCCATTCCCTCCAAGCCACTCCCAACAGCACCATCCACAGTCTCGGTCCTCCCACCCATCCTCGGCTAGCTGACCTGTGGGGAGCTGCGCAGGTCGAGGCACACCACGTAGGCACACCTCTGCTGAATCCAAATGGTCGGAATACAGACTTTGCGGACTATACGGTGGTTTAACATATTCTGACTGAGTTTGCAAGGGCACAGGGGTGTGTGACTGTATATACAGTCGTAGGCAAAGACGACAGGCATCTCCATTCAGCCATTGTTACAGAATGAGTGAGACAACAATAATCATTGTACTGACAGCATGTCTTATTATGCATTTAATACTCTCTTGTTATTGTAGGAAGCCAAGGTTTATCTTCTTTGATGTCAGGCATGTGTCTTCAAAGGTGAAAATAGTGCACTAATCGTAGAAATATCACGTTGATGTTAATATTCTGCACAGGAATAGTCACTTTTTAGCCATTTTCCATTGCGTTTGACACTCATCTTGGCTAATTTGTTTTTGTCTTCTGGATCTGGATTTGTTTATATCAGCAGGCATATTTAGCACACATCTGTAGTGCAGTGAATGATGGGAGAAACTGCCAGGGAAGTCGGCAAGGTAGGAGACAGGCTGAATGTCTGCATGGAGCACTGCCAAAAGTCTGCATGACAGCCTTTAGCGGACCTGATGAATTTTGACAAAGGACATCCTTAAATCCGCCCTGTCTCCAGAGTGGCATGCTGTAAAGTCCGCAAGTTTACAACTCTAGGCATTTGGATTCAGCATCTGTGTCTGTTGTACCTACCTAAGTATTTGTCTTGTCTCTATGATGTCGTGCATCGGCAAATAAAGCTGGGGTCAGGACATAGGAGCTCTTATTCTGCTATTTCAACTTCCTTCTCTCCTGCCTTCTGTCTCTGTTTATTTCTTTCTGTGACTGTAACCAGGACCTGAAATTGAAGGGTTGATGTCAGTCTGTGATCTAACATACGTTGAAATGCCACTAACATGTTGCATCCTCTCCCAGTTTAAAATAGGTGCAAGCAATTAAATCAGTACACCTAACTGGTTGCAGGTGGAGATCGTCGGGCAGATGAATGGACAGATAGCTGACATGGTGGGAGGAGTGGTGGAGACAGTCGGAGAGGAGCCAGAGCCTGAGTCTGAAGGCATCCTTGATCAGCATGATGAGGAAGAGGAGCTGACAAAGGTGAGTTCTTTCAACTGGAACAGCCCCGAATCCTTGGTGTTGGTTTCTGCCGCAATCCCAGAGTCCTAAAAACAGATACACCATTATTAGATTAAAATGAAAATAATCATTTAAAAAAGATGACCAAGTCATATAAGTGAGAAAACATGCAAACAGTTGGCCTAATAAAAAGAAGAACAGGGCCTTACTTGCCTCTGACACAGTACAACTGTAGAATCCCAAACTGTCTTTTAAATGCTTAATTTCCTGTCTTTATAGGTAGAAGAGGTAACATTAACGTTGGAGCCGGAGCCGTGCTCTTTGACCCCATCCCCGCTGAGGGAGGAGGTCCCCTCAACCAGAGGCTCAAGCCCAGGACTGTCAGTTCAGATCGCAGAATCTGTCGTGGGGAAGAAACCGTTTGAAGTCACGCCCTGCATCATCCAATCACGAGAGGAGTAAGATGAAGAGGCGGGGGAGGGCTCCATTGTTGCGACCAACTGCATCGTAGGGTCAGAATGAAACTGAAAAAAAATAAAAAAATAAATGGAAATAAATACTTCAATAATCAATCAAGCTATTCTATCCCAACACCAACCCCCTTCCAACTATACTTTGAGTCAGAGGAAATGAGCGAAGACTTTTTCAGACGAAAACGTGGGATGTAATGTACACAAACTAAATGCCAAGAAGCCCCCCCCCCCCCCCCCCAAACCCCCAAGTTACTGTGGGAAATGTGGAATATTACGTATGTGACAATGAACACATAACATTTAAAGTAGATAAGAGACTTCAGTGACTGCTGAAACAAGCTGTGTGAGGATCAGATGAATTCACAACAAGTTTGGACCAATCGGACCAAAGAACCAGGACTAAAAGCCGACCAGTAGGCAAACGGACGGATGTCAAATCTTCAAAAGAAAATAAAGAGAAGAAGAAAAAGGTGGGGCGAGAAGAAGAAAGGGTCTAGTTAAAAATCTGTATCAGTGCAATACAACAAACATGGACACAACAAGCATATTCAAAACAGTATTTGCAAATAATTCTGAGCGGTTGGTTAAGGTGTAGCGTGTCACCACCGAAAACATCCTGCAGAAACACAAACTTTACCTGGTCACAAAGAACTGTTGGATTTGTAGTAATGCATTTTGCTTTGATTGACAGCTTGTCTGCGTCCTAGTTGAGATAAACCCAGTCCAATCTGATACTCAGAGTGACCTGTGGCACACACTTGGGAGTTACTTGCAAAAACTTGATCTGAACACAACCAAAAGAAAGTGCATGCTTTTTAACAGTGACCTATCCCTAACAGTATAACACAGTATACAAAGTAATAATATATAAAATTGCTTTTTATAATAAAAGAAAGAAACTCCAATAAACTGATATGTATTTGTATGAAAGTAAGACTGTATGTATGTATAAATGTAGCTTTGTTTGTGTGTAATATATATATATATATATATATATATATATATATATATATATATATATCTGGGAAACAGATTATTCTTGGTGCTGTTTTGTTCCTCCATGTGTTGCAAAAGTACATACACACATATTCTTATATGTATTACCTAACATACTGTTAACTGTCCAAACCTTAACAGTAGCTTCAACCTAAACTTACTGTAATTTTAAGCTTGACCCTAAAACCAAGTCTTAACCATAAACAGCCTTTTTAAGAAGTGAGGGCCAGATAAAAATGTCCTCACACGCAAGGTCATGCATTGGTCCCTCACAAAGATAGAAATATGAGAGCACACACAACCAGTATGCCTGTTGAGATACCAGTCACCTGACTGGTGGCACATTTTTCTGTGTATTGATAAGTGCCTGGCTTAACTTAATTTATTCAATCCTATTCCTAACCAAGTCTTCACAGTCAAACAGCCAAAATGCAATCACTTTCCAAATAGATTCTCACTCTAATCGTCTAGTAAAATTTAAATAGGTCCTCAAAAACATCACACACAGACGAACAAAGGAATCAAAGGACGGGCATGAGCTAAAGACCCTGCTGTATAGTCACTTTGAAGGTCAGAGGTTTTCTTCACAGAGCAGTCGTAGTTTTCTTGTAGTCATCAATTCCACTAAAACATTTGAAGTGTTGTGAACACCAGAACAGCCTTATTCATTAAACTGGGCCATATAATACTGTTTCCAAAAACATCAAAATACAGAAAAGGAAGAAATGCTGCATAATAGAAGAAGTCCATTAAAGGAACACACCGACTTATTGGGACTTTAGCTTATTCACCGTATCCCCCAGAGTTAGATAAGTCCATACATACCCTTCTCATCTCCGTGCGTGTCGGAACTCTGTCTGACGCACCCACCGTTAGCCTAGCTTAGCACAGATCCTGGAGGTAACCGGCTCCATCTAGCCTACTGCTCCCAATAAGTGACAAAATAACGCCAACATTTTCCTATTTACATGTTGTGATTTGTATAGTCACAGCGTGTACAAATAACAAGGTCACATGAGACACAGCCATCTTCTAACCGTACACATACTGGGAACTATATTCTCAGAAAGGTGAAGCAGCTGCTACTTCTGCTACTTGGGCGGAGTGATATGCAGCACCTGAGAAGCCCCGTGGTGACGAGCAGAGAGTAACAGTGCTTCGCCTTTCTGAGAATATAGTTCCCAGTATGTGTACGGTTAGAAGATGGCTGTGTCTCATGTGACCTTGTTATTTGTACACGCTGTGACTATACAAATCACAACATGTAAATAGGAACATGTTGGCGTTATTTTGTCACTTATTGGGAGCAGTAGGCTAGATGGAGCCGGTTACCTCCAGGATCTGTGCTAAGCTAGGCTAACGGTGGGGGCGTCAGACAGAGTTACGACACGCACGGAGATGAGAAGGGTATGTATGGACTTATCTAACTCTGGGGGATACGGGGAATAAGCTAAAGTCCCAATAAGTCGGCGTGTTCATTTAAAGCAACATGCTTTAGTGACTTCAATCAAGCATTACTGTGACATATTTTTTTAACATAATCTCTTCTAAAGGATTCTACCTACATTTGCTGGAGAGGACAATTCACTTTTACACTCCAGTGATCAAGACCCACGATGCCCCTGCCGCTGTGATAATCATCTGTCCTCCGTTTGTCCTCTTGTTGCTAAGAGATATCATCCTTTAAATCATTCGGTGTCCAAGCACACGAGAGACACAAGTTTAAAAAAGTGACACCTGACTATAGGAAATGAGGGATGCCACAAAATAGTTTTTTTGAGTGGAGGTGAAACTTATTATGGCAATTTTTGTTCAACTGAAATAACTGCGATGTCAGTCATGCTGTATAATTAGACTGGCGTTCAATCACTTTACTCACTTCTGTGGAGTCCATGCAACAAAGGTACTAGAAAACCTGTCGTGACATAGACATCATTTTTAAATCCCTCACTGCATAATGGTCTGCAGAAGAGCACTAACTAAATGCCTAAAATGACTTTCATTTCAAAATGAGATATCCAGAGGTGACACCCACTGTCCCAGAATAACATCAGATAAAAAGCAATTAAGGTAAGAAGCCACAGGTAGATACAAAAATCCAGTCATCCTGTCAAAATAGTTTAATATGACGGACGATCAAATGTCCTTTGCTGTGATACTACTTTTATGTTCATGAAGTGGTAATATAGTCTGACTCAGGGGATGTAGACTGTTGGGATTAAGCCTGCCATTGGTCGCCTATTTCAGCCAGCGTCCTCCTCCCCTTCCGCTATCTCTTTTGCAAGGGCATTGTCTGCTGCATCCCGAGCTTAGCGCTTGCCCAAGACGATTGTAATTGATGTAAAGAAATACAAACAAGCCAGAACGGTTTTCCCCCTATACTAGAATGATAACTCGTGCAGCCAGACTTTTCTCCAGCGCTGACAGAGCACTGTGGAGATCTGTGGAGCTCTGGCACTGTGGGACTAGGAGTTACCCTGAAAGAGAACGGGGCATGTACTTTCTAGCAGGGCATGAAGTTAACTTTTTACGAGCCAGTTTGTTTTTTTTTGCCTCATAAAAGGTGAAAAACAGGAATTACTGTGTCTCTATGATCCTATCCTGTCCTATTGATGGTAGCCTACTCGTAGACATTGCGCCGTCATCACGTGCTGTACTAGGGGGGCCCGCCTTGATAATCCTGCATAGGGGCCCGGTGTTGGCTCGTTACGCCACTGCATATAAGAGATGAGAGGACTGACAAAATCAGGAGTAGCCTACGCGCACCACCACAACAAAAACACTGGTGAATGCGCACCATAACACGAGTTGTTGCAAAAAAGTTGCAATTTTTTTTGTATAGTTCTTAAAAATAAAAAAAATTAAAAAAAAAGTAAACTTGTTTTGGGTAGAATAATAATTATTACTATTAATGAATTACTCTGGGCTGATATTTTCTAGGAACCTTACCAAAAAAAGGCTCAGGATGCTGCAAATGTTGGTATAATATGAAAACGGCTGGTGGATTTAAGACACAAAATAATAATTTATTGAATTAATCAAATATGAACATATCTGTCATTGTCAGTGGCTTGTTGATCTTTACATTGTTAGTTAATTTCCTATCCTGGCCTGGGACACACATTCATACGGTTTGATAAAGTACTTATTTGTCTTTAACTTATCATTGCACTTACAATAACGAGCGCAGCTGTCCTCAATTTAGGTCAAACTGTACATGTCATCTGATTTTTTTCCTGCATCCACCGTGTGTGATTGAGTGCGCGTCAGTCGCGGGGGAAACGGAGCAACAGTCCCGCCCACTGCAGAGAGCCGACAGATTGAAACAGCAGTCGCTGACTTTAGAGTGAAAAATCGTTACAGCGTACATTGATGTTAAAATGTATACAGGTTAGCAGGACGGTCTGAAATGTTTTGCACCGTCTTTCGCTGTACGTCTTGTTGGTAAATGTGAGATGTTCGAGTCACACGTCTCGCCTTCATAACAGAAACAAGGAAATTAATTTTACCCGTTCTCTCCAGCTTGGTCAGTGGCTGCACGTGGGACTGCTGGGATTGTGTGAGTAATGCGATAGGGGGCCCCGGCTGTCAATCAATGTCTTCCAGTGATGCGGGCCCCTGATTGGACCAGGCCCGTAAGCAACCGCGTTCCCTGCTTACCGATAGTTACGCGTCTGAATCACTCAATTCTCATTGGCTACCTGCCGATTGACAGTGATACCCGCCAATTGCAAAATGTACCCGCATTTGGCGATGAAACCATAGTATTCCAAAAATGTCTTAGTGGGGGGAAAAAATAAAGGATTTTTAAATGTCTCTAAAGATGATTTCTAAAGCAAAAAAATCTATATTTATTCCCTACCTTGACTGAATTCAGTTGTTGTTGCAGATGTCTGTCTGCAGTTAAAATGTGCTGCCTTCCCCCTGTCATGGTCTGCCTTTAGAAGGCACCTAACCTGGATAAATAAAGATCAAATTCAAACACATGAGCGAACAATTCAAGCATTTCACTTAATAAAACTTTATTTTGCTAAATCTTTCACAGTTTTATAAATTTTGAGATAACATTTGGACTCTACTAGAAGATAAATAAATGCATACATTTCTACTACAACCACAGGGAGACAAAAGACACCGGCACTTAAACTAGAACAGAGCCCTCTTAAGAAATGGACAAACTATTTCAATTCACACAGACATAAAGAAAAAGCTTATTGTTTATCTGCAGGTTTTAAAGACTTTTAAGGCAGCACCTGAGAAACTGAATCCAGGAGATAAGAGTGTTAAGAGGAGATGGAGGGATGAATGAAAAAAGGATGCATCACAAGAAACAACATTCAACAACACATTAATGCAATTATTAAGGTAGTCACTTGGCAGCTCTTCAGATTAAATAACTTTTTTTTGCCGCCAAAAACAAAACGAAACGGAGACCTTCGAGATTGTAAGGAAAAGTTCATCAATCAGATGTCCACAAAGAGGCAAGTTTGGTGAACAGTCACTTTGAGTTAACGTTGGGTTTGATTAATTTGACGTTTAAACATTAACATTGAATACAAAAAAAATAAAGTCAGTGTCTTAACTCAAGAAATAACACCCAATTCGGAACCTCTACGCAGCTTTCAGCCTCTTTTAGGTCATCGTTTTCCTTTTTCCATGTGTTCATTAACTGGTATGGCTGAGTTTCTGCTCTCAGTCATGTCAGTCAATTAACTGCTGTTATTTTACTGTAGCCTACAAAAGAAAGTCAAGGCTTTTCATATGTGCACTAATGCTCAAATAGCAATTGCATTTCTGTGGTTGCCCTTAGGTTTTAATGGTCCAATGTGTGGGAATTTCTCCCATCTAGCGTTGAGATCATATATCGCAATCAACTCTCTCACACCACGCTGTATAAAGTACGTATTACAGCTACGGTAGCCTTCACGCTTCAAAAAGAAGAAGACGGCTGTTCCTGAAATTTGGATTTTGAATACGTGTGGTCCTCCATGTTTCCTTCTTCAAACTTGCCGGGGCCGGGAAACAACAATACCCATTAGCAGCATCAGCAGCACCTGTGAATTTATCATGTGACAGCGAAAACGTGAAAGGCGGAGCAGTATGTCCCTTACCGGCTAACGTATTTCAAGATGGAGCATGAATATGGAGCGTCTACCCCAGTTCATGCGAATGCAAATGTAAAATTTCAAGCCAAAATGAATACTTGGAATTGATGGTGGTGGTAAATATTCATGAAAAAGGACAAGTTTGTGAACGGGCAACACAGATTTTGAGAATGAACAACTAAACACGTTACACACTGGACCTTTAAGAACTAGAATAAAACTTTGTAGCCGCAGCCAGAAGGAAGTCTCACATGAGCAGCTTCAATAATCATCATGACAGGTCTATATTAAATAGTTTTGTTAATGAGATCATTTCATTTCATTAATTGGCAAATATCTCTATGTCAACAATCTTTTTTTTTTACGTAGCCATGTGTGATTTGTAAAACTCTGGAAGGCATTAATGTTAGGGAAAATGGGAAGAGATGTCCAGGACCTACACAGCAGGGTTTGGCTGTCGTCAGTCGCCTTTAGCTGCACCATCTATCAACCTGACCGTGATGAGATGAGCTCTCAGGCTGCACAGCGGACTGAGCAGCTCCATTAGTCTTCTGCTATCCAGATGGTCTGTTGCCAGTTCAAAAATTCAATAGCTCCCGCTCTCATCCAATAAAAACCTTTTTTAAAGACATACACAATCAGGTAACGCAGAACTACTGTGCAGAGGTTCACTGGGTTCACTTCAATTTAAATTCAAAGTGGACAGTGCAAATTATAGCAGTACATTATGTTTAAGCTCATTCTTCATGATTAAAAAAGTGTAATGTATATATATTCTTGCCGTAAGGTGCCACTAAGAATGATATCATTTATTTTTCAGGGATTAAATGGTAAGTTTTGGTTGCCATAAATGTCTTCATGCTGTTTGGGATGCTATTACCCCGACGAGAAAACAATCATGAAGAAAACAGTCAATTCTTTGGCATAAAAAATTAAAACAGCGGATATTGGCAGCAACTTACATATATATATATATATATATATATTAGGGGTGGTACGGTTCATGAAAAAACATCCGAACCGCTCGGTTCGCTTGTCTCGGTTCGGAGCGTGTGTGCATCGCACGGTTCGTCAGTGCACCGTTAATGTGCACTAACCACTTACTGCTGTAGTGCCCACTTTCGACACCTATGTTAAAACACTTACTGGAAACGACGAGGGGGGGATGAGCGTGACGAATGCAACACATGGCAGCTGATTGGACGAACGCGTCACGTGGTTCTAGCTGCTCCCGAATTTCAAAACAGACTGTAATGGCGTCTCGTTCTGAATACGATCTCGTATTTTATGAAAATAGTTCACCGAAACGTGTTTCTGAAAACATTTTAAGCGAGAAATAGGTTTTTGTCAGATTTTGAGACGCGCCGGGCCGGGCCGGGCCGACCACTCCTCAAGTGGAGTGTGGAGTGCTGCAGGTCACGTCACGTGTAGAAATGTCAAGTGGGAGAGAAAAGGAAGGCTGCCAGCGTCGTATAAGTCTGGTGTGTGGGAACATTTTGGATTTCATGTTACCTATGATGACAGCGGAAATAAAATAGATAGAACTGCCACTGTGTGCATGTATTGTGTATCCATTATTTTAGTAATCGAGTATTCTACCAATTATTCCATCGATTAATCGAGTAATCGGATAAGAAATACTTTTGTTTTATTGAAGAGCAATAATAAACAATAGTTTGGTTAAATTTTCGGAAAAAGCAACATTTTTATTGCCTACATTGCTTACAATATCATATCTCAAAAAACTAAACATATTAAGTGCATTTAAGTGCCATATTACATTGTTTTTTTTAAAGATTTTTTTTTTTCAAATGATATCAACCTCAAACTAAGGCATACATTAAACATACATAAACATTAAGTTGTGCAACTTAACTTTCAGAACTACAAGTTTCAACCTGAGACTGATCTGTATATAGGCCTATATGTAAATATTAGTTATACTCAACCTATTTTCATTTATATATTTGATTACAATGCTACACAGCTCTGTTACACGTATGCTATTAGATCGTTGATCAGCTGTTTCTCAGTGAAGAGAGAGAGAGAGAGAGAGAGAGAGAGAGAGAGAGAGAGAGAAAAAATGGTGCGCAACAATCAGCTGTTTTTCCGAAGGGATAGTCAACATGTCAGCTCTTTAGATCAGATTGTGGTCACCACTACATATTTTCTTGTCTTTGATTTTGCTAGTTGTTGTGTTTGGTGTAGTTTCATCGTCCATACGACTCTATGATTTACTTTTGTCGGGTCCACTTCGTGGAATGGATGATTAAGTTAGACTCGATGTTTTCTGTTGAGATGCTGAAGCGTTGACGTCGTGCTATTATTGTGGTAAGCTAATTAGATTTTGCAGTAGGAACACTATACAGAGTTTTCGTTCTAATTATGTTTGATCTGATTCCAAACTTTGGACACTTTCTGTCGTTTTCTCCAGCCTGTCTCTTCTCTTAGCCCAGCACTATTTACGCTCTGGCATGTGTCGCCAGCAGCAGACTGAGCAGCGTCTGGTGTGCAACAGTAATAATGATCCGTGCGGAAACACCGTCCGTCAGCGATACAACGTTGGTAACATTGATTTAACGAAGCTTAAGGATTTTTTGTAATCAAATTATTCGAGGAATCGTTTCAGCCCTAATATATATATATGTATATACATATATATATACGTACCCTAGAGACTGTGTGAAAATCAACAAGAAAGAGAAAATGAGGAGGAAGTGAGGCAGGACTAGTATCAAAAAGCATACACACATACAGAGCTTATTAAGAAAAGACAGAGATGTTGGGGTAAGTAAAGGTCTGTGAAATGAGCAGACAGGGTCAGTAAGGGTGGGATAAACTGTCTTCAAAAAAAAAAGAAATTATGACTAGCTTGGCATAGCATATCGTGATATGAGACTGGATATCGTCTTAGATTTTGGATATCGTAATATCGTGTTATCTGTCCCTGGTTTTAATGGCTGGATTACAGTAAAGTGATGTCATTTTTGTAAATTTACTGTTCTAGCTTTTCTATTTGCCTTTACCCCACTTACACATTAATGATGATTATTTATCAAAAATCTCATTGTGTAAATACTTTATATATCATTTTATTATATAATATACAATATCGCCGCAATATCGATATCGAGGTATTTGGTCAACAATATCGTGATATTAGATTTTTTTCCATATCGCCCAGCTCTACATAGCATTGACATCTTTGCTCTAGCTACGTGGTGACAAAAAAGAGGTAAATGGGTGTCCAAAGACCAGAGAAACACATTAAGAACAGAAGAAAAAACTTACACCATTAAAAAAAGGTTTTCCATTATAAAAACATAACCATCACTCTTGTCTAATCTAAACCATTGGCTCATCATCACTGTCTTCATCCCCCTCAAGGAGTCTCTGTAAGGGTCTCAGGTTGGAGGAGGAAGGAGTGAAGGAAGAAGGGACTTGGGGAGGAGTGGCGGGGAGAAGGAGGGTGAGGTTGCTGTTGTAGCTGCAACTCCTGCTGGCCGAGCTGCAGGCCCCAGCGCTGCTGCTAACACCGCCACTTCCTGCACTGCAGCTGCTGCTCTCCTCCACCTCCGTCGCCACGCGCTCTATCCATACCTCCGTTTCATTCTCGTGGTGATGATGGTGGGGTTGAGGGGAAGAGGGGGACGGAGGATGGGAAGCAGTTGGTGCTGAGGGAGAGGAGGTCGGAGAGGAAACAGCAGTGGGAGAAGAAGGTGGAGGTTTAGGAACAGAGTTGTGGTTGATGATGTCCCGAAAGCTGGCGAGCGGAGGACGGAGCCGGACACCAGAGCGTGTGGAGCCCTCAATGGCTTTCTGGAGCTGGAGGATTAGGAGGAGGAGGAGGAGGAAGGAAAGGACGAGGAGATAAAATAGTGGAGGAAAAAGATGGAAGGAAGGAAGGAAGAGGAATAGATAAGGACAGGGGTGAAATGTGAGAAAAGGAAGAAACATGGAACAATAGTAGAAAGACAGCAAAAGAGTAAGAGAGAGGAATAAGAGGGTAAAAAGTAAGGGAGAAGACGGTGGTTAGCAAGAAAAGGGATTAAGATAGGGGTCAGTGAGTTATGGGGAAAAAGATAGATAACGTGGAAGAGTGACACAAGGAGGTGGAGATGGAGACAATAACGGGTGAAGACAGAATGAATGCAGGGTTTTTGTGATTTGCATATTAGTGACATAATCGCGCAATTATTTGCATTAAGCAATAAGCACATTTTTAAAGGAATGTTTGATGTTTTGTGAAATCTAGTTATTCACTTTCTTGCTGAGGGATAGTTGGTATGCGATTGGTACCACTCCTATAGCTGTAAAGCTACCAGTCAAGAGACTGGTAGCTCGGCTTCGAACAGTGGTTGTTCGTTGTAGCGAGGGAGAGATTACTAAAGCAAAATTTGGAGGAGTGGCTTGTCACTAAAATAGGAATAGCTGATCCGCCTTAAAGCCGGCCCACCTTAAGTTAGTGAGCCTGAGCTGAAGTTGTCGCTAGCTCCGTGGCTAACCCCCTTCACTTTCTCTTCTTCGAGCAAGAAGCAAGCAAGACACGAGAACTTGGCTTGGGTCTTGAGGAATTGTAGCATTTTTTTGCCGACAGATGAACTGTCTACCGACTGCACTGCTATGTTCACAGCTTTAACGTTACTGCTAACTGTATACTCACCGACAAACACACCTCCCTCTCTCTTTTTTTCCTCTCTATCACTGCACCCTCACTAATGTATGGGCTGCGACATCGTTTGTGCCACTGTGTACACGAACCACCGTGCGCCACTTGTGCAAAAGACACTGAGCGGACACCCGTCCAGATGCTCTCCACATGGTAATGTTCATACTATTTTATACAGTCTTTGGTTCACATGCTTAGGTGGTGCGCAAAAACAGGTATAATGGCAGGGAAAACCCTGGAATGAAGTCAAAGAAAACCTAAAACATACAGAGGGGATATGGATTATGCCAACACAATACTTAAAACATAATTCAAAAAGCTTTATGAGACTCCAACCAACCAATTGGATTTGGTTTTCCTCTAAAGTTCAAACAGACAAGGGAAGACTTCTAAAAGGCAAGTGTATTAAAAAGAAAAAAAAGAAAGATGGCTTTTTCAGACTTAGATCAATGGGAATTGAATTAAATGGAATGCTTGCTTTTGGTTTCAGGTGACTTTCATCAGACAGAGTTTAAGTTTAAAAAAAAAAAAAAAAAAAACTCACACAGGCAGAAATGTAAGTTTCTTACCTCTTTCAGTGCCACCACTCCCACTAGTTTGCCGATGCTGGTCACATAAGCATGACTTAGCCCCAGCAGTGAGAATAAGGTGTGGGTCTGTGGAGAGAGAGTGAAAAGGTCCCGCGTCAAATTACAACAAACTTCTAGCTCTCGGAGCAGGACTGCCATTTTACATCTGACTGTGACAACTTCCAGTGTTCTGTGCTTCTCTGTCAGCTCTGTGTAGACATGATGTCACAGAGACAGAAAGATGAAAGCAAACTGCCTAAAGGCCTAAGTTGAACCACAGAAAAAAGTCCAGTGTTCATATTCCGGCTAAGGCCGCACTTTGTATGCATCAGCACACCTCGACCACAAAGCCCTCTTTTGCACATGAATACGCATGATATTCTAGATATTACCATGAGAATGAAATTACACTGTTGACAAAAAAAACAACAGCAATGGTACAAGCTGTTTACCCGCTTCAGCACCCTGCAGATATCTGCAAATCCTGCATCAGCCTCAGATTTGTCATAATGAGGATGTGAGCGTCTCACAGCGATTGTACAATGCCGGAAAGAAGGAAGGAAATTGGAAACATTATTAAATCAATATAAGAAATAAAATATTATTAATAATGTAATGTAACCCAGCACCTTTGGCTGGTAAAAAGACACAACCATTTCTCCTAAAAAATTACACTCCCATATAACGAAAACATTGTTATACAAAACACGTTATGAAACGCTCACTGTTTACACACGCGATTAACGTTGTGAATGAAAACTAAAATACTCGTTTGGTGGTGGTGGAGCAGTGGATATGCCACATGCCTCTGGTGTGGGAGACCTGGGTTCAATTCCCACTGTGATACATCAACCAATGTGTCCCTGAGCAAGACGCTTACTCCCTAGTTGCTCCAGAGGCGTGCAACCTCTGACATATATAGCAATTGTAAGTCGCTTTGGATAAAAGCATCAGCTAAAAATTTATGTAATGGTTAGGTTTAAAAAAAAAAAAAAGATAATTGTTTGGGTAAAATGAAGTATGTTTGTTACTTTAGTTACGTAAGTAAGTTAAGTATGTTACATTAACAAGCTAAAGTTGACTGTTCCGAAAACTTTCCTCACCTATAACCAACACACCAAATCCCAAATATAATGTTAAAATATAGAGTATGTTTGGGTGTCTATGTAACAACACCTCCACCTACTGACTACTGTAAATAAGATGTCAGTCAAAAAATGATTTAGTGTGACACCGTGTCACTATGTGAATAAGTCTAAGTCTTCACTAAGTGTGCAGAGTTGATCCACATCCTCAGCTGAATGAAATGTTACAGAAGTAAACAACTTCACCGAGTGTGGGAGCATTAACCAAAGAGTGCTCGAGGTGCTGAACTCCATTTGTATGTGACTTTGCTTGTGTAATACCTGTGACAAAAATAAATGAATGTTTGTCCACGGTGAATTTGCGCTTTGAAATAAAATCAGCTGCAGGCTATCAATCCAAGTAATTTCACGCAAATGATGATGTAATGATTAATACATTTGAATCAAAACAGAAGGAATTGACAACATTTCCTCAGTTTGTTAGAATGTTTTTAGGTTTGCTTGAGATACTTTCCTTTTTAAATTAAGTAACGTTGCAAGAAATGCTGATGGAAATGAAGTTGTTGGCTGAATAAGAATTGCCTCAGGTTCATATAAACGTGCTGTTACTGTCCATGTATTCTTGCTTTGCCAGGCCTTCCTCCACAGCGCTGCGGAGGAGGGTCTGGCTAGTCCACACAGCATTCCCTAATGGGAGAAAAACGGGCTCTGGTTTATTGGCATTTCTTTAAACCAATCACAATCGTCTTGGGCGGCGCTAAGCACCGGGCAGAGCCACGGCACCTCTGCAAAATAGCCTCGGGAAGGAACTTGTTTTGGGGGAACGTGTACATTCAAAAGTAGTTTTAGTCGTGCAACAGAAAACTCAGATTGGACAGATAGTCTAGCTAGCTGTCTGGATTTACCCTGCAGAGAGGAGCAGTTAACCATAGTCCTCAGAAATTGATTGGCGCAATTTCCGGTGGCAAAACAGCAATCCCAGAAGGAGCCACTTGAACAGTTCTGTTATTTTCATATCCAACACACAGAACAGGAAACCAGATGCTTAGAGTGAAGCATGTTTTGTCATGTCATACAACATCTTTAAAGTTCTATCAAAAAATCTTCAAACATTGAATAATTACTTAACAACTACAACAGACAAGTGATTTCCACAAACATTTGCTGTTTAAAGAGGTGACTGGTGTGCATAAGGGACTATTGTCATTGACGTTTCCAGTGACACTAAATCATAAATCAATACTAAATCCAGTGGCAAATTCATTGAAGTGATACCATGGCCACTGAACATGAGTTGTTGGGGAATTTCAAATTTTGACAAACAGATTTACCATTGAATTAATGTACATATGATATAAAAATAGGTTTTTAATAGTTTCTATGTCCATCTAATTTGATAATGTTGAGTTTTTGATCACTTATAGCACTACTGAGCAATGTTTTAATGAGCTAGGCCACTTTTACATACATGTGATTTGGTGAGAAACACTCAATGTAAACAAAGGACTGTTTATTTACAGGGTACCTTAAAATTCACAACTAATAACACATCAGTTTTTAACAACCCCTCCTCTTCTTCAGATAAAACTGTCTTACTCTCACTGATTATTGGTTCACATTTTTGCGTACGTGTTTTCCATACTGTGTCCCGAGCCCAAATCCTGTTTTCATAGAAACTAGATTAAGGTAAGGAAGGAAGGTGTTCTCAAAGCAGCTGTTATACTTGGATTTAAAATTCAGCTGACATCTGTGACGCATGTTTATCTTTGTCTTTCACCACCAACCTTGTGTAATGATGTTCTCTCAACCAGCTGGAAAGGGGAAGGGTCTACTCGTATCTCATCGATTTCCATCGGCTTGTCCATCTCTGCCTCCTCCCACGCTTTGATCTGCAGTAGCAATTTAGCCAGAGGGAAACATCAGGATTGGTTTTTATGATAGGATATATACATAAATGATGATTAAATATATCAGGCAACAATAGGGCATTAACCAATAGTGTAGTTTAGTAGTCATCAACTAATCCCCAAAAGTCTAAATAGTTAAATAATCGCAGGATATATATATAAAAAATATAATAATAATATAATTTATTTTATATTATAATTTATTGAAAAACATCAATAGTGGCTGACACACAGTGGTATGAGCTGTCATAAGGACACAGATTATTAACACATTTTCCTCAGATGGTAAGTGTAAACAGAAAATAGGTTATGAAACGCCATAATGAAAGTGCAAAAATAGAAAATACACAACATGTAACTGACTGTCGATACAGTCCTTATTTTGCACTACTGATTAGCATTAAAAAACAAAAAAGTCTGCTCCGTGGATGCATTAGTGTTCGCTGCTTTAGCGCCTTGCACAACTTTGACCCGTGTTAAAAACACAGATGTACGAATACTCGACAATAATCCGCCGTGTCGATTAGTAGTTTTGACGGTTGAATATTCTGTGAAACCCCTAGGCAACAATATTAACTGTTACGTAAATCATCCAAACACTGAGCTGTTTGCTGGTGTAAAAGTGAAGGTGTGTGTTTGAGCAGTATGTGCAGGAGGGGGAGGTTGGTTTGCTACCACAGAGGAGAATTTTGCAGCTGTGAAAAACCTTGAAACCTTGTGTTGTGTCCTTGCATGTCACCGGTCTCCCCTCTGAGATTTAGGATGTCTGACACCTTTTAGCCTCTCTATGGATTTTACCTACAAGCCTCCGCCTGCTGTGACAGGACCGGCAGTCATGTAGAATTTACAGGGCGATGTTATGGGGCATTTTGGGAAAGTGCCAGGAAGAGTAAAGGGAGAGCAGCAGACAGAAGAGGACTGGAGGGCACAATATTGTTTTGGCGCTCTCCAATGAAAAGAGACGTCTCATTTCAAATTCTGGCAGTGTTCACACTGCAGTTAAAAAGTGACCCAATTCGGAGTTTTCTCCTCAAATGTGACAGATCTGTGACCTATATGTGACCTGGATTTGTATGTGAAGAGATCTGCCAGCGTTGACGTCATAATGAGTAAACCTTAGAGCACTCTGTTGTTATAGTTTTGGTGCCTTGTATCACTTGGCAAGGAGAAAACGACTTTATTTGATAAATGTTGGCAGAAGCATGGATTCCAAACTAAAAAGCTCACACCATAAGTTTGTCATTGCCCGACTCTGCAAATGTGTTGTCACTACCCGATGTGAGTCGAGTGCAGATGTGAGTTGCACATGCTCAGATTTAAACGGTTTACGGCATAACGCCAAGGGAATCCATAAAATAATAAACCTTTCTCATTACAAACAATAACAGAATATGGAAATCATTTCAAAAACGTTTTAGCTATCTGTGTTTGTTCGATAACTAACGTAAGCTCAAAACACCATTCAAGCGACAGCCTTTGTTGTGTTTGATTGCTAACTTGTAGCCAGCAGTGAACGAACTTCGTTATGTAGGTCCATTTTTATTGTATTGACATTACAGAAGTCTCTCGTTAGCAGCTTCTTGTCGGCTACTTCAGCCTCTAATCTAGAACTGACATCAGGGATCGCAGGGATGTTGCAAAGTGATGCACGGTAGTGACAGCGTTTTAAAATGTCAGTTCATATTGCTGACAGATACAGGTTATGCTTGTCATTTCGGATTTCATATCAGGGTCACGTGTATGTCTTTCCATATAGTCATGCAGATAGGTTTGGTTTTATATTCCCTGGTTCTATCTTTAAGATTTCTGCAGGCAAATATAATTTTGATTGAGGTGCTCACGGACCTTTCTGTCAACCATTTGTATAAGGACTATTGTTTAGGCAAAACGTTTCTCCACCTCAGTCACTTGTACTCTGATGCAGAAGACTTGGGACTCCTTTTGTGACTCAGCACAGGTGTGTGTGTATTGATCACCATGCTGTAGACAATTAAGCAGACATCTCTATAAAACCATGCAACCACCATCCCTCCATCATTACCATACCTCCTCTGTTGTCATTGTGTCCGACAGGGGAGGCGGACAGGGCTCCTGTAGACCAAAAAGGAAGAGACAGATAAGAGATGAGACATGTTTGTGAGTGATTTTATAACAAAAATAATGAAATAAAAGAAAGACCCTCTGTCGCTTCTGTAACTCTGAACCCGGCTGGATCTCACCTCTTACATGAGGGGAGTGAAGGGAAAGTAACTCAACGCACAATCTGTTTCGTATTTCTCGATCCACTTCATCAGACAAGTTCAGTTCAGTTTTACAATCCGATTACTCATTTGCTTTTGGATTTATGTATTTCAGTCATCTGTAACAGATAATCCATTCCAATTAAAATATAAGTTTGAACATTACAAGCAAATACATGACGTGATTAATCTGTATTTTAAACTGTCTACAGAGATAACTACTTGTTTTACACGCTGTGACGTTTTGTGAAACTGAATTTATTAGCGATGCATCCTATATTATTCATTATGTAGCATTTATATTATGCTACTTCTGTCCTTGAAGCAACAAAAATAATGTCAACTTTCTTACAGAGTGCAACAAGTGTGAGGTTTTTTTTTATGTCATGTAATGCAGCAGGGAGCTAACCTTTTTTTTGCTAAACACATACACACAAAAGATTGAAAGGTTTGACATTTTTACAAGGTCCCTTGTTATTATTTTTTTTATCTCACTGTACAACTGAGTAAAGCATGTATGCATTCTGTGTAGCTGTATTCCCTTTGTCTTTATCACCGCAAGCACAGCAATAATACTAATGCAAGAATTAACAAGATGCTGACACTATTGCACCAGCCAGATAATATTCTAAAGGTCAGTGTCTGGTTACCTGCCATCTGGTAAAGTAGACAAACACCTGATTCACAGCCAGAATTCAGCCATGGTTTGGCTTGATGGCCAGTGGCAATTTCCTACTGTGTGTCTATTTGATATTCAGGGCTGTGGTGTTGTGGCTTGCTGCTGTAAAAACAATCCCCATGCAGGAAAAGGATCGAATCCAAAAACATAATAGGGAATCAGACTGGTAATACACAAGGCACAGCAGTAGGCACAACATAAATGAAATTCTAATCTTGCAAGCTTACAAGCATATGCTTATTTCCAATGTGGTTTTCATTTCTGCTCGTGTAAACAGATGACATGTATTGCTTTCCCTGTGAGCCAGGCTAACCGCCAAGCCGAATAATAACTCTACCTCCAGTGTCTGGCTTCTCCATTTCCATATGAGAAGGTTAAAAGAAAGACGCTCAACTTCAGGGAGTTTGTCTGAGGAAGCAGTTGTGTATTCATGCGTGTCTGTCAATCAGATAAGTGTGTATCTGCCTGAATAGAAAGCAGACCCCATAATGAAAAATTCAACCTGCACAAAATTATGGATAAATATTTATATCCCCATCAGTGCCAGTGTGAGTATGTGGTTTGGGAACGACTTTGCCAAAAGGATGGGTGGTTATTTGCATTTCAATGGTTCATAACACAAGGGGAAAATTCTTGGCTACTGAGTACACTCCAGACATCTCTAAATAGTTTGCTGAAGAGAGAAAAGGGCACAAAGGTTTACAATGTAGAAACATACAAAGCTTTTAGTGAACACGATTACCAACAAGAGTAAAGACAGAATGTCAACGCTTCTATTGTAAAAGTATACACACAGTTCTGCTTAGGAACGGATAGACGTGCAATAAAATATGCATCCACACACCTGCAACTGTCCCTCTGTCTGCCTGTTTTTTGAGGTGAAGAGATTCCTGAGGGTTTTCCTCACAGACTGCAGAGGACCTTTTTCTGGCAGAGGGAGAGAGGGATGAGGGGGGAGATGAAGTGGGTGAAGGTCAATAAATTATATAGATGCAGCTTTTTTAAAGTCCTAAAGCGGTTGGTAAAAATAACCTAACTGCAAATGGAGGGTTTGAGAGACTGCGGCAACCCATGCACCTCCTTATTGTTGTTGCCTGGATACGATTTCACGGAGTCTGTTGTGCGTGGTTGGCCACTGAAAAGTTAACTGTGTCACAACAGATATACACACACCATCTGGTTACTCTCAGTGAACATGCTGCCAAACCTTCCCTCATTGCTGTTAGGGTTGCAAAAAAAATGGTTTGTCATCCATTGAGGGCAGACACAAACAGACTTGTTCAAGTCAAGTTGGTAAACAGTGTGAAATGCTGACCAATTAAAAATAAATAGATAGTTTTAACCGGTAGGACAGATGAGTAGCTCCAGGGTGCGGCCGACTTGGTAGGAATTCTTGTCTTCTATTAGCATTTCTTGGTGCTTTTCCACAGCAAACGGGGCCAGTTTTCAGTTTTCTCACTTTTTGCTGGCAGGGTTCTCTATAGAGCTCCCCCTACAGCTTCGGAATTGATATTTGACAGCTCCTATGTTTACTTGTGTCTGAGTCCTCGGTCAGTCTGCTGTTTCCGCTTTCTCTGTTCCTCTGACAATGCTTTCCTAGCTTTCTGCTTCTTTTTTGCCGGCTCAGCCATGACGATAGTGTGAAAAACTCCATCGCTACCTTGTTACCCGGTTCCTGAATGGGCGTATGTGTGCAGTGCCATGAAGCAATTCGTTACATCGTGAGACCTGATATTACGTGATACTTCCTGACGCTGAGGTCGGAGGCTCGCCAGCCGAAAGATGCAAGGGTGGTTTTTCCGCTCACAGGCGCTAGGGGGAGAGCGAGACGACCACCATTCAACTTGAAAAAAGTCATATAACCATTCCAATGACTCCGAAGCTGTTCAGTTAAGGTAAATTAAGCTTAAAAAAAACTGCATACTTCCCCTTTAAGTGGGATCGATCAGCAGGAATGTCTATCGCATCACCTACATCCATATGCACAAACGTGAGCGTCCTTGTGCGCGTGTCAGAAGAGTTACAAGATTCAACAAAATGGTGACCAGCTCATCAAAGCATTGCTCAATAGCACCAATAGTCAAAAATTGTCTACCTTTAGCCAACTCTGCAAAGTGACAGATACAAAAAAAACTAAATGATATGGCTACTGTTGCTGTTCTACAGATATTATGAAATAACACCATCCCTTATGATTAGATTAGTTCCCATGGTTTCTCCTTTCATTCCTTATAAGCACCAACGAGATGTGTTTGTGTCCTCGGGGCACTGATGTGCTTAACACATATGAGGACCTGGTGAGCTTCATAGCCCATCTGGGCTCTGACTAAATGCGTCTTCATATCAGTTGACATGTTTTTTTTGAGGAGAAGTAGGAGAGACAGAGCAAAGAATAAATCTTATCACATCACCCTAGTGTGCAAAACATGTCTGAAGGAATCAATATTACTACGACAAGCCCCATAAGGCTGTCGTTGGCCAGCCTCCACTCCATGCCACACAACTCCACAAGTGTAACAGAGCTATAGAAGAGAGATCACAAATTGTCACTGCACTCCAAAGTTTGATTTGTTTCTACATGAATCTACACATTAGAGTGGCACTTGATTTTTGAAACTTGATGATTGAAACTTGATTTTAGGGCTCACATGTAGGTGGTATGAAGACTGCCAAACTGGACCGAGGAAGATCTTTATCCTTTGCTAATCATAATGTGACTGTGCAATACCGTTATAGTGCGTTCCACTTACCTCGGAACTCGGAAGCCGGAGCTGGGAATGACGTCACAACCAAGTTGAATGCGTTGCATTTACAACTCAGATTTTCATTGTTTTCATTAGCTCTAGCCAGGTTAGCCATTGTAAGCAATACCAGTTGATAACAACTAGGGCTGTCAAACGATTACATTTTTTTTTTAATAATTCTATTATTTTGCATTTCAGATCTGTTTTTAAGTACATATTAACAATGGAAAGCAATTCTTACCAGTGGATCTTAATTGGGAATCAAATTAATGCAAAGAAAGTTACTTTTTGAACTTGACTTGTTGATTTGTATTTGTTTATTTTTTTTATTTACTATAAACAAAAGAAACGTGTGAATTTGTCATTATTGCACAATTCTTCCAAGTACCTGACCTAACTGAGATGTAACATTAACACTTTGCTTATACAGTACAAACAAAATGCTCCAAAAACCAGATGCCACAGCAGGACATTTGTAACCTTCGTGTTTTTCTAATAAGGAATGTAACAATTCTCCTGGACAGAAAAGGGGGTGGACAATGTCAAAAACAGTCAAAAAAGCGATACAAACAACACAGTCCTAAAACCGTATGCTGATAGTCAATATAGTGTGCAGTAACTTCTAAATAAGTTTGATTACTCACTGACGTCCAGTGATCACCGGTTAATGAGACAGCGTTTGCAGCACTTTGCAGCTGCGGCTGTGTATGCGTGAAACTACTGTCCCCCTCGAAAACTTTTTAAAAGTAAACTTTCCATTCAGAATCTTATTGGCATCCATTTCTGTGTCTCGCGATTGCCATCCACTCAAAACGTAACATTAGCCTACTACTCTTTGGCCAGCTCGCAAGCCCAAACAAGTGTGTATGCATGGTGTGCGGCGTGCCTGTTGTTTTGTTTCCGGTCTAGCTAGATCCGGTGTGGTGTTGTAGTTTTTCTAACGTTACTAGTTGTTGCAACAGCATGTGAAAAAAAAACTACAAAGTTTGCCAGGCCAAAAAGAACGTTAATCTTGCGATAAAAAATTGACGCCGTTAAAATGGGTTTGCGTTAACGCCGTTAATAACGCGTTTAACTGACAGCATTAATAACAACGCATTATGCTGTTTTTTTGTGTGCTTACAAACAGCGTAACAACATGTCCACATATAGAAGTTGGACAGGACTGTGTGTACGACTGATTTAGTGAGACACAACTAAGAGCAAAGTGCTAATAAACTGTAAGTTACTACAGCTTTCACTACTGTTGATGGACTTTGAGCTAGGTGAACTCGGAAGGTTGTCTTGAGTTTCGAGCTTGAGGTCAGGGGGGCGTTTCTGACGTTGACCTCGGAAAATCTACTATTAATACAACTGTTTGCTATTTATTCTCTTTACTTACATTTCTTTATTGTTTGTTTATCTTATAGAGTGTCTTGTACTCCCCCCCCCCCATCCCTTGCTGCTGCAACAGCGTGTATTTCCCCCATGTAGGATTAATAAAGGATTTTGAATCTTGAATCTAACCGGGAGAAAGTTATCCATGCATTTACCACATCCTATTAAAAGTACAATAATTCCATCTATTCCTTTCCCCAGAAGCAGCTAGTGCAGAGATAATGTATAACTATTAAACACTGAGATATAAATAAAAAAAAGGTCTCAGGAATAAGTCCTTTCAGCTCACCAGGAACAGGAGCAGTGTGGTTTGAGGAGGGCTCCTGAGGCTTTGAAGGAGGCAGCGGGCCGTTCCTCTCCTCCAGCACCGGGCTGCCCTGCAGAAGACAACTACATGTAACTAAGTAGACATTATTAATAAAGCACCTTTCAAAACAAATGGTAAAAGGTGATGGACAACACAATGACGCCTTATTTCAAGGGCAATTGCTTATACTGAAATCAAAATTAATGACGGTGCTTTCAGCAAATACAAGGTAACTTTTGGCATTTAAACTGAAGCAGATGGCTACAGAGCAGCAACAACAATGATGGTGGCCAGCAGCAAAAAAATCTTTCACTGATGGCTTGAAAACAAATGTAACTAATCAGAGCCCCACCTTCTCTCCGTCCTCCTCTTCCTCCTCATCCACGAAGGCGAAGGACTCCCAGCTGTGTTTCTGAGACTGGTTCTGGTAAACACATCAACACAGACTGGTGGTGTCACAATATCAGAATCAAATTCAGTGTGAAGTCCAAACTATCATACTGTGTTCAACCCCTGTGCTTTATGTAAGGGTTAATGCCCGACGAGGTGTCCGTTGTCGAGTATTAATGGACGACGGCGAAGCGTAAACCATCCGACGCGCAGCCGTCTATTAATACCTGACAATGGACACCTCGAAGGGCATTAACATCGCTTATACCATGGTCACTTGCCAAATAATATATTTTTAAAACATTAGTTTATATTTTAATTAGTTTTACAATCGAAATCTAAAGTTTTTACAAACAATAACTCTGTTTCCCTGGTGACGCCTGACGGTTTGACTAATACCTGGAACAATCATTCCCATCCTAAAAAGTTCTTATGCAATGCAAACGTTGTTCACTCCTCCAGGAAATATGAAGGACCTTAGAAACGACTTGCCTCCCTTAGCAACGGGAGATATTTATAGTCCGCTCAGCTACAAGCCGGAAAGCTAACGTAAGGCTAGCAAGATCCAAAGTCAATCACATTGTGTACAGTTGGCAGTCAGTAAAAATAACCTGACAGTATGTTGAACAACAAGACAAGCTAGCTATCCAGCCATGTAATTGTCCCCAAAACAATACAATGACTTTTACAAACAATTTTATCCGCGACGTGTAACGTTACGGTCGGCCGCAGCCTGAAGTGGTGACCTGAACAGCGAACAGGAGGTGAGATAACGTTATTCGCTCTGAAACAAAGTCAGTTAAGAGGGGCAGTATAACTTACGTCTTACAGCGTGTGTGTTAGCGCCATCCTGTGGTGTTCAGAGGACAAAATGCGCGTGCCTGTGTATGGTACCATTCCCCCCAAATATTGAACAGGTGGTATCCAAAGGGGGCAACCAGAGGCCACGAATCAATCAATCAATCTGGTTGCCAAGCGCACCGTTACTGTTGAGCCCTGTATACATGCAATTTCAGTCTGTCTCTCCATGGAAATGGGCAAAAACAGCTTCCGCTAAAAACAAGAGGCACTCCAGCAGCATAATTTATCGACATATAAAAAATAAACATAATAAAATTAAGGGAAATATTGTAAAATAAACATTTACTTTTATATCTGCATCATTGTCTTCATATCAAACCAAACAACCCACTGTGTACACATGACGTTTTTATAACACTGTATTATATAAGACTGAACACTAAGTGACAATTATAGTGCAGTCTCTGACTGTCCTCACCTGCATCAGGAGCCTTCTCTCCGGTGACACCCACCAATCACAGAGAGCCAGAAGCTCCAATCTGTCAATGCTGCCCAGAAGGATCATAGAATCTGGAAGCAGGAAGAGGAAGAAATATTACCAAACAGACTTCAACAGTGGCTGAACTGCCCTGCTCATGTTCATTGATCCTTTGACAAAAGTATTCTTCAAAAACATTAAGTAGGTTAAATTGTCTCTCAAAGATACTAAGATTGGGTTCTGAATAGGGATGTAACGCTATGAACATGTAACCTCACGGTTAGAGTGACGAAAATGATCACGGTTTTCGGTATTATCGCGGCATTTTTAAAAGTGTGTTCAATATGTTCAGAAAGCACTGATAGACCTACACAAGCTGAAATAGTTTCAAAAAGTGTAACAGTGTTTATTATATTACAAAAAAATATAGGCAAAACCTTATCAAAAGCTGATAAATGTCCTGTGCGCTGTCATCTCCTCCTTCCGCCATGATTCCAACTTCAAGAAACGCACGTTGGAGGCAACGCAGTGCGTGGCAACTTCAGGAGACTTGGATGAAGCTGGGAAGGATTAAACACGCGGTTTCCACACCGTGGTAATCCACCGTGATAATAATGATATTTTAAATGACAACGGTAATTGTTATCGTCAACATTTTTATCGTGGTTTACCGTTACCGGTAATCGTTACATCCCTAGTTCTGAATAGCTTAGAGTGAAGATGATGGTAATAACTGTACAACCTGGACTAGACGTAACAAATTGTCATTCCAATTTTTCATTCCATCTTGTTTTACGACAACTGTTAGGTTTAAATTAATGAACTCTTTTACCTTTTGAGTCGACCAGTGGGATAGAACTGAGCGAGGAGGAGTCCAGCAGGAGTTGAACTTCTCTGTATGTGGACTGAGACGATATAAACTTCACCTTTCTCACCATGATGTCTTCCACAAAGATGTTGTACTGACTGTAGGAGGACAGACACAGATGGCGGTGGACTGAAACAACTTGCAAACACATAGATTTACCCAAATTAACGAAAGATGTGCTAATCAAGTTGGAAAATAATAATGCATCCTTAAAAGAGTACTGCACAAGCAAATGACCCTTAATTGGCAGGACACAGGTAAATTGGCTTTTAAGATCTTCTAGACCATTTCATAGTTTTTCACAGTAAACATACACATTCTAAATGTTATCTGTTGGAGCGTATGTGAATGATATCAACTGACAGGAAGTTAACAAGGGGCCAGGCTTTTGCCTAGCAATGAAATTCCATTGAAAAGGCCTATATAACTGGAAAGTTTCCTGATCTGAAATTGTAAGATGGAAATCCTCTCACTTACTTCCTGACTTAAGTACACAATTTCAATTCATTTGCATTCTTTTTTTGTCTGGCCACAGTTGCAAAGTTGAAAACTGCATTTCTACCAAGTATAGCATTTACATCTCTGTGACAATTACATCCGTTCTGCCTGTATTTTATTTTATCAGTTATCATCAGGATAATTGTTCACAAACTTTTAGGCACCGACTGAATTGCCTCTAAAGTACAGAGTATCAAAAAATGCCTCGTCATTCAATCATACCTGCAAACTCAGAAGGGCTAAAAAAGGTTGCACCGCCCCCCCTCCCCAGAGAAGAAAATAAAGGGAAAACAACATTTTCCCGGTGCTAAAACGATACTTTTTAAAACAGTGCCTATATATATATATATATATATATATCACTTTGAATGCAGCACGAGGCTGGCGAGGCAAATTTCAAGTGAACGCAACATCTGTCATACGTTGCTCTCCAGTGAAATACAGACACTTTTACACCGTTTAGTTGTCAGCATTTTAACCGTGTTTAATCCAGCTGCTACCTGCTGTCAAGTGCAGTGTTTACTTCCGTGACATGCGGCGATGTTTAGGTTGCCTCTAACTTCACGCAGGCATTTCAGTGGCACTTAAATCCGCGTTGCAATTCAGTCCGGTAGATAACGGTCATTAAGGGACCGGTGCCCCCCCCCCCACAACATAAAAACTCTTCGGATCTACACTATTCACGTGGATGACATTTTCCCATTCAAAACGGCGATTTTCGCCAAAAAACGACTAGTTTGCAGGTATGTTCAATACACAATTTCAATACCTAAGGAGTAAATCTCATCAGAGCCATAAGCATGCAGCATGCTTCTACCAAGATCGAATAATGTTATTAATCTAATAATCAGTCAACGAAATCCCGACTGTTTGCTGTCCTGGCTCCTAAATGGTGGAATGAGCTCCCTATTCACATCAAGATGGCCGAAAACCTACACATCTTCCGCCGAAAGCTAAAAACACATCTCTTCCGACTATACCTCGGATAATGAAGAAAAAAATAAATAATTAAAATTAAAAAAAATGGTGTATATAGCTCTCTCTTGATACCGCACTTTTCATATGGCTCTTTGTAGCATTACCTATTTAGAGCTAATGTACTTGCACTTACTACTTGTTGTCTGGAGTTTACACCTTCAAGGTTGAACGCACTTAATTGTTAAATGTAATGCTGCTGATTGACTGTCTAACGTTACACGTCGTAAAAACACGCAGGAAAAACTCTACGTTACACAGAGACAGGGCTCACGTAGTAGGAGCTGAAAAATAAATAAAAAGATTTGTGCCGTAATGTGTAATGTTGTAATTTCTTTTTGTTAAAATAGATTTCATGAAATAGTAGGGGTGGTACGGTTCACAAAACCCACGGTTCGGTTCCTATCACGGTTTTAGGGTCACGGTTTTCGGTTCTGTACGGTTCTTGTTATTTTTTCTTTTAATCTTTAACACTCCAGAAATATACTTCAGCATATGATATATAGCTTAATTATCCACAATGTAGGATACAGTATTAAATAATTATATAGTTATATCATGTAATCATGCACAAACTGAATTTGACTTGACTTTAAGCACATTATTGGGGCCATCTCTGAGGAAAGCTAGGTGAGATGTTGATACAGCAAGAGGGAAGACATTGATGATTTCAACAAGCTTTTCATTTATTTGGCAAAAACAAGGAGAATGTGTATTGCCATCTACAGGAACTTATGTGCCTTTTTAGCACACAAAGATTAAAATATTACAGAATATCAATTGAAATAACTTGCATTTATCAAACTGCCAACTTCAGTGTAGCTCTTACAAAAATGTATCCTTTGAAAGAAAAAGAGAGGAACTCTTAAAGCTCCGTCTTTTGAATAAGTCAGAATACGTTAAACATAAAAACAGTTAACATTGTTAGTTAATTTCCTATCCTGGCCTGGGCTGGGACACAGTCATACAGTTTGATAAAGTACTTATTGGACTTATCATTGCACTTAGTGGGCGTAGCTGTCAGGTCCTCCTGTATATGTCTAATCTCTGTTTTTTTCTGCATCCACCGTGTGTGATTGTGTGTGCTTTTGTGTGTGTGCGCGCGTCAGTTGCGGGGAGAACTGAGCAGCCCCGCCCGCTGCAGAGACCCGACAGGATCTAAACTGCAGCCTCTTCAGCGAATTTAGAGTGAAAAAACGTTACAGTACATTGATGTTAAAATGTAAACAGGTTGGCAGGACGGTCTGAAATATTTTGCACGGTCTTTAGCTGTACGTTTTGTTGGTAACTTGTCCACACCTCTTCTTTCGCGCGAAAGGGAAACACACTGTCTGAGGTCACATACGGGCACGAGGTTACATTGCGCATGCGTCGAACCGTGCGGCACACACACGCTCCGAACCGGGACAAGCGGACCGAGCGGTTCGGATGATTTTTCATGAACCGTACCACCCCTATGAAATAGGTATCGAAAAAAGTATCGTTCAGGAGCCGGTATCGAAGTCACGGTATTGATATTGGTATCGGTATCAAACTTTTTAGAACAATACCCAGCCCTAGTAAAAACAGTTTGCTTGTTGCGTTCATGCAGGACATCAGACCAAGGTTGTGAAGATGCAAAAAACATGCAAGAAGCAACCATCTGCTAATAAAAAGCCAATCAGTGTTGACCGCTTGCTGTCTGCTGTGTGAAATCTGCACGAACCTCATGTGTCCAAAGCCGAGCTCCGGCAGATACGGGAGCTTCTTGACCTGGATGATGGAGTCGTACAGGGAGGGCTGCAGGCCCTGGGCCACCATGTTGGCCAGGATTACTGCCACCATCATAGGCAGGATGTGGGAGATCTGGCCTGTCAACTCAAAGCAGATAACCGCTGTGGACACCGTGTGAGTCACAGCCCCAGTCAAAGCTGCTGCTCCTGTCAGAGACATGGGATGAGGGGGGGGGGGGGATGGAGGTTAAAGAAGAAAGAGGGGGAGGAAGCAAAAGGCAGAAGTAAGGAAAGAAAAAGATTGTGGGATAGTGAGCAGGGGAAATGAAGGAGGAACTGGAGAGGAAAAATCACATCAAGAGAAAAAAAGATAATCAAAAAAAAAAGAAGTGGTGAGAAAAAGACTTCTGAGTGAAAAAGGGAAAGGCAGTGAGAGGAAGCAATAAAAGGGTTCAAAACAGATTAATAAAAAGATATGCGAGAGGCAACGGGAAGCAACAGGGGTCGAGAGAGAAGGATACAACAAAGGACAGAGATGGGAGGGAAGGAGTAACACAATGAAGTAAGGAGGGATGGGCTTTGTAGGGCAGCAGAGGGGTGTTTGAAGGAAGGCCACGTGTCTGAGTCGGTGGCTGAGGTGAGGACAGCACAGGGAACCCACTGTGACATTTAACTGTCAGAGCAGAGTGGCCACATGCTCTGATGGAAAGGGGGGATAGGATGAGGAGGAGGAGGGAAAGGATGACAAAGAAGGGGAGAGAGATGAGGAAGATTAGGTGGGGTGGGGTGGGGTGGGGGGGACTACTTGACAATGAGTGACAACTAGAGGGCCAGGGAAGTTGACAGGAGAGGAGGAGAAGTTGGAGGAGGAAGAAGATGAGAGAAGTGACAGGAGAGGAGGAAGAGGACATCTTGACCACTGCTGACGAGCCGGGGTTGACAGTTAAGGAGGAGAAAGAGGAGGACAGGGAGGAGGCAGAGGGGACATGGACAGCTTGACAGTAAGGCTTTGATGATATGGATTTTAAAATATGCAGTTATTATTTCTATTTGAGAGGATGTACCTTGTTTATGTTACATACTGGTAGGTCTAATTGCTGGCTCTTAAACTTTGCCCAGGCGTGTTAGTCTTGCCATGTCAACAACTAGTCATAATTGTAGGGTTGGAGGAAGGTGAACAAAAGTTGAAGCTGTCAATATGCTGACAAAATGTGATAAAACTAAGGAAATTGCTAAGAGACAGAAAGGGAGACTAACCAATGACGGCGTACCCTCCAGGGATAATACGGTAAAGGATGCCATCAAACACGATCCCATGAGGAAACAGGGTGGCCATGATCTCCCCTACCAGCCTGCCGAATGCAGCTCCTACGAGAGGAAAGAAAAGTAAAAAAAAAAATACTTTCAAAATAAAAAATGTGTACCTTCAAAGATTTACGTACGTAGCATTGTAGTTAAATTATTAATTCTGAGACATGTGTACAGTACGAATAATTTAGACAAACAAGAATATCACCAATGAGATTGTCAGCCTCTGTTGGAATCTAAACTGATTTTTTCCCCCGATGTGTATTACCAGAGCAAACAGAACTCAAGTCATCAGTGTTTCTAGTGACAGCAGATGGTGGAAAGGCTAATGAAAAAAATCACTTTCAACCATGGTCCGCAATTTGCACCCCCCAAATGCAAGTAAATTGCTGGCAGTGGCGTGTAAAATTGTCAGGCCATCCATCACTTTGGCAGACAGGGAAAACGCAAAACTGAAAGACACGTTTAGTAAGATTAGCGTATGATTGGATAGAGCTACACATCTGAAATGTGCGTGCCTGTGTACAGTACCCTTCCACCCTCCTGCAAGTCACGGTGTAAAATAAACACTTTACCATGCATTTAGGTTTTTTTTGTGTAAATATATATATATATGTATAAAATATAACCAACATTGAATGATATCATTTTTTTTTACATTAAATGACATTCATTTAGCACATTTCAAAAGTGGCAGATACATTTCTGAATGGCAGACAAAATAAATAGAAACAACGCACGCACACGCACGCACACACACGCACGCACGCACGCACGCACACACCATCATCATCATGAGCCACGGTATCTAGAGCTGGGTTCATTAATTTCAAGTTGTTTGTGGCTGTTAACGATGAATGTTTTAAAGTGAAGCACTGGTAATGGCCACGCTCCAAAACATTTCACACTACAAAAATAACAGATGAACTGCAAACTACTGCAATTAAACACTGATTCCTACAATTCTGATCTGAATAATAAGAAACTGATACCTCATATTAAAGTTAATGAACCTTTGAAACATAAAAATAGTCTGCTCAAATATAACTAATAGGTCCTTTTCACAGCAGCCAATTGTTAGATGTAATTACGGGGCAGACGCATGTATTTAATTATGGCCCTGTTCCATTAAGGTGGGCCAAGGCCCTGGTAGGGGTTAGCATGCAGGCGCTAGCTCACTGGAATGTCTGTGACACACTATTTGGAACGATAATTAATTTGATCAGTTCCACCGGTATTTGCCCTGCAATGACATGTCAAAATGGCTGCTGTGAAAAGGGCCAATTGGCAGCACAATTAATCGCATACAGCATATTTCAAGATTTCAGTTCCTAGTCATAAAACTTCTGTATTACGTCAATGATTGAAAACAATTGAATTCTACTGAGGAAGTGCAAAACCTGACCAATAAAAGCTTCTTTTTTTAAATATTAACACAAATCATTCACAACACTAATCACATTCCCAAAATAACCATCATTTCAGCCATCCTTATATAACCCCATCTACAGTATATAAGGCTACAGGTGTTGTTGCTCACCTAGTATGAAGACAGGCATGAAAGCCCCAGATGGAATGGGCATGGTGGTGGCCACAGCAGACATCCAGAACTGAAAGACAAGAAACGTGCAACACTGTTCAGACAAGAGAACTCGTCGATGGAATCCAATAAAAACAAAGTGTGCCATAGGTTGATGGTGATGCAGCATTTCATCAATGTTAGATGTGAACGGCATTAAAATATAGGCCAGCAAACCATGTTTGAGCACTTGACACTATGGGCCCCATGGCGCAGGTGCGTTTAGGGCGTGTCCAAATCCACTTCTGCTAGTTTGGCGGCGGAAAAAAGGGGTCGTGTGCCGGGCGCATGGTACAAAAGGGTTGTACTTAGTGTCTTCATTAATTCATAGGTGTGTTTTGGGCGTAACATGCAATAAACCAATCAGAGTGTCATCTCCCATTCCCTTTAAAAGCCAGGTGCATTTGGACCTTGGAGTATTGCTATTATGATGGCGGATTTGCACCGCAATATTTTTATTTGTAATCTTTTGCATGTGTGTGTGTGTGCTGCTGCGTTTCCCTGTGTGTGTAACAAGCATAGTGTGCACGTGCTGTGCATAAGCCTAGGAGCATTTTACTAATTTGCTGTTAAAATAACAATGACTTCAGACCAGGTTTTTGTTGGTCAATGGCTCGATCACTTCCCGCTGCCTCAAGATAGCAATACGCCAAGAATTCACCTGAACACACCTCCATGTAAGACCAGCACGCCCATGGGCGCACAGATGGGCGCAGGTGCATTTGCTATTTAAACGATGCGGGCGCTGGACGGGAAATTGACAACTGCGTCGGTCTTAAACTAGCAAAGACACTTGCGTCAGGCTTTACGCATGCGCTGCGCCGGGTGCCAGATTGGGCCCTATATGTCTTGCATTCTGGACATGTCATGTTAATGTGGCTGAAGTTTGTGTCTGAACTTAACGTGTCCCCATTCTCAGTTTGACAAGCTGTCAAACTGCTCCACAGTCAGGGAGAAAACAAGTCTCATTCCCATCTTCTCTTTCGAGAAACAGGTAAGCAGCTTTTTTTCCCTTCTGTTTTCATTAATATCTCCTTTGTTGCTGCAGGTTACCCACTTAATGGTTATCAGATTGCTTGTGTTGCATATCAAACGTAGTGATGTAAAGTCCTTTCGCCATTTAGAGCTCTCGACTGTGTGTGGGAGAAAAAAAATCTCCTATTTGGTCACAGCTTGAGGAGTTACAACAAAAGTGAAGAATCAGGAAGATTTGTGTATGCATGTGGTGGGGAAGGGGAACCAATCACACCCTTGGTGTGTCCTTGAGCAAGGCACTTAATCAACAGCTGCTCCAGTGAAGCTGCAATGCATGGTGCTGCAGCTGTACTGGGCGGCTTCCAGATGAATGTGTGGCTGTGTGACTGAGTGGGTGAAAAACAAATCAAATATGCAAACTCCTCCGCAGTTTAAAGCTAAACTCAACCTCAAATGTCACTTGCACTGTTTGTCACTTGCACTTTGTCTTTGTTTCTGTATTCATCAGAATCATCAGCTCATCGGCGATAATGATTACCTGTGTGTGTGTGTGTGTGTGTGTGTGTGTGTGTGTGTGTGTGTGTGTCCCTTCCCAGGCTGGACTGTTAAAATGATATTTTAACAGTCCAGATTACCATTCTACACATCGTTTGTCATCATCGTTTTGAGAACTTAATTACTGTGGTACAAGATAAAAACTCATTAGCACGTCTCGCGCTGGGTGGCTGCTATCCTGATGGCAGAGAGGACTGCGCTCACAGTCTTCTTCTCTCTTTTAATCCTGACAGTCAAACACAATCACGCAGAAACACACAGCGCACAAAAAAAGGCACACACAGGCGTCCAGCACACACTTTCATCAGTGGCCCAAATCCAGAGATAGATGGGAGCAGAAAGACTGAGACACAGAGTTGGCTCCACTGTTTGATAGAGTACAACGTGGAGTGAAAATAAATGTGGGTGCCTGTTTATGTGCAATAAAGACAGACAGAGACGGAAGTAAAAAAACAGACAGTTATAGTCTGACTGAAAATATGAAGACTGAAGTTAAGAGCTCTGACTCATCGTTCTTGGTCATAAAAAGGTAATCCTATGACAGATAAAACTATCCAATAAATAAGCTGCTTGGGGTTTTGTTTAAAAGCTGTATATAACTGTATGTAACACTATATATATGTAGAAAATATACTGTATATGGGTCTGGAAAATCTCTTTTTATGTTGTGCTGACAAAATAATCTAATAAACTACTACGTTAAATGTCAAATATGAACGTTCACGCTCATCTTCCTATGTTTCTTTTAGATTTTCACCCTGGGATTGTTTGTCCTAACCCTGAGTTTGAGCCCCACTAAGGACCCACTGGAATCAAACAAATTGCACATTATCGCCTCGAGTAAGTCTCGCTTGTCGTCGGGTCAATGCTTTATAAGCAAATGTGTAAATAAATAAGCAACCTACAGCCTTCTCCAACTCTTCACATGAGCTTGTGCCAAGCAGTATTTCATTCTTGTTTTGTCTGTTACCTTGGAGGCAAGGGACAACAAGGGACAACTCCTCCACAGATATCTATCCACAGCTGGTAAAGACCATCGACTGTAAATATTAATAGACAATGCATCCGGTTCGGCGAAGTGCTGCAAAAGGAGTTTGGTTTCTGTAGAAGTCTATGAGAAAGTGAGCCACTTCTCACTTGATTTATTACCTCAGTAAACATTTTCATAATGAGTTTATGGTCTCGATCGCTAGTTTCAAGTCTTCTGCAACACAGAATGATGTTCATTTTTTGAATTATGGTCTCGTTGATTTTAAAATCGGCGATAAAGCAGAGGGTGTTTTAGGGCGTGGCTATGATGTGATTGCCAGTGAAAGTGTGTAACATAACGTGGCTCCTGCCTCACTCCTCCCTCACGTCTAAAATCGTCACATCCGCAACCAGGATGGCTGCGCACGTAACGGCAAACTCAACGACGGATAGCAGATCTCCACAAACCAATGGGTGACGTCACACATGCTCTGTCCATTAATATTAACAATAATATTATAATATTATATTATTTCCTGTTCCACCACCACACCCTTTTTCCTCAATCTTTTTTTTCACACTTCAAGGCAAATGTTGCTCTCATTTACATAAGGCTAAAATGTACATCTAATTTTTAATTGTGGTACAGTGAAGATGTTTACCACTGCTGCTGAGAAACAAAGTCGAGGGTTCATTTGCCATATGCAGGTAAAATGGAAAGCGATGTACAGGCAGGTGGAGCCACTCAAAACAACTTAAATGAGCAGCATGTCAAATTGAGCGCCACTCTGACATTATCCTCCCTAAAATTAAAATATTGCTAATCTTATTCTCTGCTGATAATTATCCATCCATCCATCCATCTTCATCCGCTTATACGGGGTCGGGTCGCGGGGGTAGCAGCTCCAGCAGGGGACCCCAAACTTCCCTTTCCCGGGCCACATTAACCAGCTCCGACTGGGGGATCCCGAGGCGTTCCCAGGCCAGAGATATAATCCCTCCACCTAGTCCTGGGTCTCCCCCGAGGCCTCCTCCCAGCTGGACGTGCCTGGAACACCTCCCTAGGGAGGCGCCCAGGGGGTATCCTTATCAGATGCCCGAACCACCTCAACTGGCTCCTTTCGACGCAAAGGAGCAGCGGCTCTACTCCGAGCTCCTCACGGATAACTGAGCTTCTCACCCTCTCTCTAAGGGAGACGCCAGCTACCCTCCTGAGGAAACCCATTTCGGCCGCTTGTACCCTGGATCTTGTTCTTTCGGTCATGACCCAGCCTTCATGACCATAGGTGAGGGTAGGAACAAAAACTGACCGGTAGATTGAGAGCTTTGCCTTCTGGCTCAGCTCTCTTTTCATCTAGCGGTGCGATAAATTGAATGTAATACCGCACCTGCTGTGCCGATTCTCCGACCAATCTCCCGCTCCATTGTCCCCTCACTCGCGAACAAGACCCCAAGGTACTTGAACTCCTTCACTTGGGGTAAGGACTCATTCCCTACCTGGAGAAGGCAGTCCATCGGTTTCCTGCTGAGAACCATGGCCTCCGATTTACTAATTAATGGAACTGGTTGTTCCACGACCAGGACGGAATCCGCATTGTTCCTCTTCAACCTGAGATTCGACTATCGACCGAACCCTCCTTTCCAGCACCTTGGAGTAGACTTTACCGGGGAGGCTGAGAAGTGTGATACCCCTGTAATTGGCACACACCCTCTGGTCCCCCTTTTTAAAAAGGGGAACCACCACCCCGGTCTGCCACTCCTTAGGCACCGTCCCAGACTTCCACGCAATGTTGAAGAGGCGTGTCAACCAAGACAACCCCTCCACACCCAGAGCTTTAAGTATTTCTGGACGGATCTCATCAATTCCTGGGGCTTTGCCACTGTGGAGTTGTTTAACTACCTCAGCAACCTCCACCAGGGAAATTGATGCCAATCCCCCCTCATCCTCCAGCTCCATAGATATTAGTCGGATTTAGGAGTTCCTCAAAGTGCTCCTTCCACCGCCCTATTACCTCCTCAGTTGAGGTCAACAGTGTCCCATCCTTACTGTACACAGCTTGGATGGTTCCCCGCTTCCCCCTCCTGAGGTGGCAAACAGTTTTCCAGAAGTACCTTGGTGCCGACCGAAAGTCCTTCTCCATGTCTTCTCCGAACTTCTCCCACACACGCTGCTTTGCCTCTTTCACGGCAGAGGCTGCAGCCCTTCGGGCCCTTCGGTACCTTGCAACTGCCTCCGGAGTCGTCTGGGATAACATATCCCGGAAAGACTCCTTCTTCAGACGGACGGCTTCCCTGACCACCGGTGTCCACCACAGTGTTCGTGGGTTACCGCCCCTTGAGGCACCTAAGACCCTAAGACCACAGCTCCTCACCGCAGCTTCAGCAATGGAAACTTTGAACATTGTCCACTCGGGTTCAATGCCCCCAGCCTCCACAGGGATGCACGAAAAGCTCCGCCGGAGGTGTGAGTTGAAAGTCTGTCGGACAGGGGCCTCCTCCAGACGTTCCCAATTTACCCGCACTACCCGTTTGGGCTTACCAGGTCTGTCCAGAGTCTTCCCCCACCCCCTGACCCAACTCACCACCAGATGGTGATCGGTTGACAGCTCCGCCCCTCTCTTCACCCGAGTGTCCAAAACATACGGCCTCAGATCAGATGAAACGATTATAAAATCGATCATTGACCTTTGGCCTAGGGTGCTCTGGTACCAAGTACACTTATGAGCATCCCTATGTTCGAACATGGTGTTCGTTATAGGCAATCCATGACTAGCACAGAAGTCCAACAACAAACAACCACTCTGGTTTAGATCAGGGAGGCCGTTCCTCCCAATCACGCCTCTCCATGTGTCTCCATCATTACCCACGTGCGCGTTGGAAGTCCCCCAGCAGAACTATGGAGTCCCCGACTGGAGCCCCATGCAGGACTCCACTCAAGGTCTCCAAGAAGGCCGAATACTCCGAACTCTTGTTTGGTGCATATGCACAAACAACAGTCAGAGTATTCCCCCCCACAACCCGCAGGCGTAGGGAGGCGACCCTCTCGTCCACCGGGTTAAACTCCAACGTAGCGGCGCTCAGCCGGGAGCTTGTGAGTATCCCCACACCCGCCCGGCGCCTCACACCCTGGGCAACTCCGGAGAAGAAAAGAGTCCAACCCCTATCCAGGAGTATGGTTCCAGAACCAAGACTGTGCGTAGAGGTGAGCCCCACCAGATCTAACCGGTAGCGCTCCACCTCCTGCACAAGTTCCGGCTCCTTCCCCCACAGAGAGGTGACATTCCACGTCCCCAGAGCCAGCCTCTGCTGCCCGGGTCTGGTCCGTCGAGGCCCCTGACCTTCACTGCCACCCATGTGGCAGCGCACTCGACCCCAGCAGTTCCTCCCACAGGTGGTGGGCCCATAATGGTGCTGATAATTATCTCTGCCATTTTCTGCAAGATTGTTACTTATTTCACCATGACGTGCACACCAGTTGTCTTCCTGTTGGAGTTGAGATTACAGTACCTTCTGACTGTTTGACTAGAGCGGGTCTCAGAACACCTTATTGGGGTGGATCGTTAGGGTTTCTTAGCCTGCACCCCTACTCGGAAAAAGGGTTCATTTTACCTTTTTTTTTTTAGCCAAACTGGTCCTAGATTTTAATCAAAGCAAAAGTACACAAATATAAAAAAAATATTCTACGTTTGCTTCACTACAATGCACCTACACAGTTTGTTTTGCAGGTGGATCGAAATACAGACAAACAAAGAGAAAGTCTGATCATGTGTAGGACAAAGGGAGATAGGGAAACAGAGGCCGAAAGATCCAGAGTGTGTGTTTGAGTAGGTTTCAGAGAAAGGCTGACAGCAGCAGAACGCGACAAGAAAGCAAAAAACACACAGTATGCGTGTGTTGTGAAAGGAGGTTTTACCAGCCAGCTGCTCTCAGTTTTGGTTGAATTAAGTTTTCACTGCAGGGAGCCTCTCTGCTCAACTGAGAAACACCACGACAAAACCAAGGCAGTGTATGACGCTGAGTGATGGGCTTTAATATCCTGTTTGTAGAGTCTTTTACCAACTCCTACATTAGGCCAATGAGGTGGGACCGGGGAAGAACTTGCCTCAACACGAGTTCTGGGTGCCAATAATCAATGTCCACAATCTGTCTGCATTTCGGTCACGGGCCTGCTCACCGTAGCACAAGCAATACAGTCCTTTTCATTGAGTTTCTGGTTTAGTTCCATTAATTTTCTTTTGCACACAAATCAATCCGAATGACATGACACAACACAACACGGTGAAAAGCTGAATGCTTTTCCCCCTAGCCACACACCTGTGTATCAAACATAAAACTGCAGATTAATTAGCATCACCAACGTGGTATATAAACAAAACAAAGTTGTATAATGGCTCCAACACTGTTGATAGGATTATTTATATGGCATTTATGCCTGCTTTAACTTTAGACACTGCAGAAAAAATAGACTGAGGTTAACTCTAAAAAGGCAAATGGATTTTAACTTATTTTGGAAATCTAATAACGAAGAGTGGATCTAGGACAAATTTTGTGGAGGACCATTTAAATATTTCTATTCATCGGGTCAAAATTAGGGTTAACTGACAGCAGTTTCTGGTGCTGGGAAGATGTAAGCTTCAGGGCCCTATCTTGCACCCGGCGCAGCGCAAAACCCGATGCAAGTGTCTTTGCTAGTTTAAGACCGACGCAGTTGTCAATTTCCCGTCCAGCACCTGCGTCCTTTAAATAGCAAATGCACCTGCACCCGTCTTTGCGCCCATGGGCGTGCTGGTCTTACAGGGAGGTGTGTTCAGGTGATTTCTTGGCGTATTGCTATCTTGAGGCAGCGGGAAGTGATCGCACAATTGACCAACAAAAACCTGGTCTTAAGTCAATAATGCAGCATTTTATTGTTATTTTAACAGCAAATTAGTAAAATGCGCCTAGGCTTATGCACAGCGCACGCACACTATGCTTGTTACACACACACACACACACACAAACATGCAAAAGATTACAAATATTACGGTGCAAATCCGCCATCATAATAGCAAGTGGTCTTAGGGTCTAGGTGCCTCAAGGGGCGGTAACCCACGAACACCGTGGTGGACACCGGTGGTCAGGGAAGCCGTCCGACTGAAGGAGGAGTCTTTCCGGGATATGTTATCCCAGACAACTCCGGAGGCAGTTGCAAGGTACCGAAGGGCCCGAAGGGCTGCAGCCTCTGCCGTGAAAGAGGCAAAGCAGCGTGTGTGGGAGAAGTTCGGAGAAGACATGGAGAAGGACTTTCGGTCGGCACCAAGGTGCTTCTGGAAAACCGTTCGCCACCTCAGGAGGGGGAAGCGGTGAACCATCCAAGCTGTGTACAGTAAGGATGGGACGCTGTTGACCTCAACTGAGGAGGTAATAGGGCGGTGGAAGGAGCACTTTGAGGAACTCCTAAATCCGACTAATACGCCCTCTATGGTAGAGGCAGAGCTGGAGGGATTGGCATCAATTTCCCTGGTGGAGGTTGCTGATGTAGTTAAACAACTCCACAGTGGCAAAGCCCCAGGAATTGATGAGATCCGTCCAGAAATACTTAAAGCTCTGGGTGTGGAGGGGTTGTCTTGGTTGACACGCCTCTTCAACATTGCGTGGAAGTCTGGGACGGTGCCTAAGGAGTGGCAGACCGGGGTGGTGGTTCCCCTTTTTAAAAAGGGGGACCAGAGGGTGTGTGCCAATTACAGGGGTATCACACTTCTCAGCCTCCCCGGTAAAGTCTACTCCAAGGTGCTGGAAAGGAGGGTTCGGTCGATAGTCGAATCTCAGGTTGAAGAGGAACAATGCGGATTCCGTCCTGGTCGTGAACAACGGACCAGATCTTTACTCTCGCAAGGATCCTGGAGGGAGCCTGGGAGTATGCCCAACCAGTATACATGTGTTTTGTGGATCTGGAGAAGGCATATGACCGGGTGCCCCGGGAGATACTGTGGGAGGTGCTGCGGGAGTACGGGGTGAGGGGGTCCCTTCTCAGGGCCATCCAATCTCTTTACGACCAAAGCGAGAGCTGTGTCCGGGTTCTCGGCAGTAAGTCGGACTCGTTTCAGGTGAGAGTTGGCCTCCGCCAGGGCTGCGCTTTGTCACCAATCCTGTTTGCAGTATTTATGGACAGGATATCGAGGCGTAGTCGGGGTGGAGAGGGGTTGCAGTTCGGTGGGCTGGGGATCTCATCGCTGCTTTTTGCAGATGATGTGGTCCTAATGGCATCATCGGCCTGTGACCTTCAGCACTCACTGGATCGGTTCGCAGCCGAGTGTGAAGCGGCTGGAATGAGGATCAGCACCTCTAAATCGGAGGCCATGGTTCTCAGCAGGAAACCGATGGACTGCCTTCTCCAGGTAGGGAATGAGTCCTTACCCCAAGTGAAGGAGTTCAAGTACCTTGGGGTCTTGTTCGCGAGTGAGGGGACAATGGAGCGGGAGATTGGTCGGAGAATCGGCACAGCAGGTGCGGTATTACATTCAATTTATCGCACCGTTGTGACGAAAAGAGAGCTGAGCCAGAAGGCAAAGCTAAGTACAACCCTTTTGAACCATGCGCCTGGTGCACGGACCCTTTTTTCCGCCGTCAAACTAGCAGAAGTGGATTTGGACACGATCTAAAACGCACCTGCGCCAGGCGCTTCACGCCGTGCGCTTCGATCGTTAAAATAGGGCCCTTAGAGTGGTTTGTCTCCAGTTGGAATCCCAGGAAAGAACAGAACAATCCCAGCTTCTTAGTGGTTTAACTTGGCAGAAACTCACAACCTGACAACTCTGACCAATACTACGTTGTTGTTGGTCAGATTTTGAGAAAGACAGCAAATACTGGTGTGAACCGAACTTTGTGTAATGTGGCTTCCATGTAGATTGAAAAGTTTGGTTTTGTATTTACTCAGAAAGGTAATCTGTTTCCCCAGTTTCCCACAGCATCACTTTTCTCTACTTGAGCTCTTGAGAAGCTGCAGATTTTCATCTAACAGGAGGCAGCAACAGCTTGGTGCTGTTTTCTGCAGCAGCAAACAGACTGTGTTTCGGTCTTGATTACAATTCAAGTCAAACTGATAGCTTTAATTTGATGGTTACACTGTTATTTTTCAGTGGGGCAGTATTATATAAACTGGATGACAACCTAACTGCTTTACGGTCAGAAACAAATCTATAGCATCAAGTACAGAAGTATGTCAATACAACTTAAGTAGGTATGAATTACCCACTGGTTTTGGAACAACCTCAATCTTTCTTGTCTGGTTAAACTGTATATTGAAATGTCTGCAGTGGTATATTTGACATGGTTGTATGGTCAGATCTACTGAAATGAGCTGCGTAAAGACACAACATGGAGCTCTTCACAGGTCAACTCAGCTCCTAATATTCAAGACCAAATCATATTTAAATTAATTGGGTCTGGTAGGGTCCGCTTTACCCATTCAAGTACTGCATCTGTTTGTCAATGTGTTTTTTTTCCCTCAGAGGACCCAAGCACACTCATGTGTCATAATCATCACAGAAGAAAAATATTCTTTGAGGCAGAAAAGGACCATGAAAAATTATACGCATTGCTACTTATTTTTGAATTGATAGTGAATCATGCTGCTGCCAGTGCTGGTGCTCTATCTCTACTTGGGTTGAATGAAATGTTGGCTTGGTTATAACTGTTGCTATTGCTATTCCGATCGGGTCCGACTGTCATCAAGTTCCTTTCGGATGAGGTCCTCTACTCTGACATTGTCTGGATGTTAAACCACCCATTCATTTTTATGGGTGGGAGCAGTTACTGCACTTCGGAGCGAACTTTAAAAAATGGCCTTGGACATTACACTGACTGGTAAGACCTATGACAAACACATCAGACAGCTTCTTCGTATCAGTTTACTGTCTGATCTTCTAGACTGGTCCTTGGTAGTTTTTTAAACTGATGCTACAAGCAACATCACGCTGCTTGTTCTCTTTGAACCTGTTATTTGCCTGATGATGATGATGCTTTGAAGATTCACATATAAATCTAAGATGATACATGCTCCTTATAAGCATTCCTTATGGTCTATATAGCTGCCTTGTTATTGTGATTTAGTTATCAAGTTTTAATGGGGTTGTTCATACTGTTTTAGTGATCATTTGTCCACCTGTGTATATGCTGTGAGATTTTTTTACAGACAGTTCTATCAACCCTCTGCGTATTCACAGTCAACCCAGCACCAGATTGACCAGATTTGTGTAGATGACGATACTAATACTGAGATAGCAAGACATTAAATTCTCCAGTGTGTGTGTGTGTGTGTGTGTGTGTGTGTGTGTATGTGTGTGTGTGTGTGTGTATGTGTGTGTGTGCGTGTGTGTGCGTGTGCGTGTGAAAAGAATGATCCATCTGGCAGCTTGCCAGCACTGTTGACCTTGGACAGGAAGAGATGAAGAAGACAAAGACCCACACCTACCCACCCACACATGTCCCTGTTACCGACACACAACAAGAGTGACATACAATGAAGAGGAGGATGACGAAAATGCTGACGTCACACACACACACACACACACACACACACACACACACACACACACACACACGTTTACTGGCAGCCACAGACCTTCATAATTAAGAACAGCAGCAGGACGAGGAAGACACTGACATCAGGGTGCAGCCAGGCGGCAGAGAGGCCCAGACCAGCCGGAGGAGGTGATCCCGAAATCTTTGTCCACGTAAAGTTGTCAAACAGGGAGTTGATACACTCCCTTGGCATCAGCTGGAGAGGGGCAGAGAGGAATCAAAAGCAGAGGGAAGAAGGGATAAGGGCAGGGAGTACAGAGGGAAGATTAGGATGTGAGTCAGGTGGACAAGAGGTGGAGTAAAGGTGAGTGGGAGAGAGAGAGAGAGAGAGATAAATCAAAGAGAGATGGACAGAGGGCAAAAGGGAGGGGGAGGAGAAAACAGGAATGGTCAGAGACGTTGCAAAGAAGGAGAAAGAAAGAAAAAGGAAAAAAGGAGGTAGAGTGGGAGAAAGGGTGGAGGTAAAAAGGGAATTAGAAGAGAAATAAAAAGGGAGGAAGTCAAGAAGACAAAGATGGGAATGTGTAAAGAAAACTGGAGAAAAAAAAGGGTGAGAATGGAAAGAGAAAGGATAGGGAGAGAAAGGGAAGAAACAAGGGAGTAAAAGGGTGACAGACACAGGGAGAAAGAGAGATTGGAAGAGAAGAAGAGGGAAAAGGGAAGGACAGTGTAAAGAAAAGTGGGGAGAAGAAACCATAGGAGAGCAAGAGAAGAAGGAAACATGGATGGAAGGGGGATGAAGTTTATCAAGGGAGGAAAAGAGACCAGAGGGGAAAGGATGATAAAGGAGAAACAAAAGGAAAAAAGGAAAGATTGAAAAAGAACAGGGGGACAAAAACGTGAAGAGAGGAAGAAAGTCAAGTGGGACAAACAGGCAGACAAACAGGCAGGAAGTCATCCAGAAAGCTGGAATCAGACGGGTACGTGTGGCTGTGTCCAATGACTCATTCTGTTTAGATGAGTCATGAATGACTAATTTACTCCAACCATTTTGCACATTTGCATTGACTCTTCCGAATTTTCTCACAGGGACAAATTGCAGCACATCGCGTATTTGCATAACGCCGTTGCGGGGGGAAAAACAACACCAACGTCATTTAGATTTTTCTACTTTTGCACTTCCTGCTTAAGCTAGGGTTGAATCGAGGCCCTGAAATGTATTATTTAGTGTGTGAATGGAAAGGTTGAGGATCCGCTCTGTGAAAGGCTGCTGTTGGCCTCGATGAAGCTGGATGTAGTAATAGGCTTTCCTGTGCCTTTCTGAAGTGGTGGGTTCACGTCCTGTTTAGAACCCTTGTAGCTTTTAATCTCCTCTCACTGTGCTGCTGCTTCTGTCACTCTGCACTGTGCTATCAGGTTGGATTGGAAGGATTTAATTCCCCAAAAGCTATATAGACACTTTCTGGGGGGAGGGGGGGTGAAAAGTGAAATTGTTTAAATGTAGATATCACTCCATTCCCCTGCTTTTTTAAAACAATGGCTTTGAGTTTGTTATAAAAGGTGCGAGACATTTCTACAATGAGAGTGTGAAAGGCATGCACTGGGGGCATGGAAAACAAACAAACAACAGACAAACAAACAGGTGCTGCTGACTGACATATGCACACAGATGGATACATGTGCATTTACAACAGTGTATAACACACACTTGCTTCACACTGTTAGTGTCTATTCTAAGCATCTGTGAAACACATGATTTGCTCTTGGTAGGTGAGCTGTTGATACAGTAAATGGCTCTGTCTGGCTTTCACCTTAAAACTGCTTCTGTGGCACAGTAGGCTACAAGGCATGTATCTTCCATCCGTGCCGAAACACGGACACTGACATCACAGTAAGGCCTCTTATGCACATTTATACATTGATGGTGTACAGAATATTCAAGTATAGATTTTTGTTTGGTTTACGCTTGTTAACCTTGTTATTTATTTAGAACATTTTACACGCCACACAAAATAAAACACCTCCCTCTCCCCTCCCAAACTAATCATTATTCGTTTCTTACACTGCACTATATCTTTTATTCTTGTATTTGTATCTTATTCTATTTTAGCCTGTTGCCTTTACTTGCCCTACAACCTCAGCCTGTCAGTCAGTCAATAGGGTATAGTGAACACAGTGGTGCCTGCCTGTCACAGAGGAAGTCTAAGGTTAACCATACCGCGACCGCTTTCGCCTCGCCGTTATATACTCTGTCTGCGTGGAGTTTTGAAAAGTGTTACCACACTTGCAACCAGAGTAATGCACAGGCTTGCGTAGGCTGCAGCCTAGGGGCCCCACGTGTGCAGGGCCCCCGGATTGGCCAGACCATTTTTTATTATTATTTTAAATTTACTTGAGTAAACAAAAACAAAAAAACTAATTGGCCCATAAGAGTCTTTTATGCCACTTTCTACTTCTACTCCACTACATTTCAGAGAAAAATATTGTACTTTTTACTCCACTACATTAATCTGACAGCTTTAGTTACTAGTTACTTTACGCATTAAGATTTATGCAGACAAAACACATGTAGGTCTAGTTTAAACAATACAATGTTTTATAATAAATTAAACTACCCAACAATTGCACCTCACAAGTCCACCTGAAATGTTTAGCCAATTAAACACTTAGTTGATTGACAGAACTGTTTGGTTTGTTTAAAAAATGTGAGAATTTTTCCACATTCAGTACTTTCACTTTTAATACTTCAAGCACATTTTCCTGATGATACTTGCATAGTTTTACTTAAGTAACATTTTCAATGCAGGACAGTATGGTATTAGTACTTTTACTGAAGTAAAAGATCTGAATACTTCATCCACCACTGGTAGTGATGTGATTTTGCCTCAGTAATGCACAGTAGTGCCTGTGCAGATGCTGTAGCCTACCTGTTGGTTTAGTAACTTCATTCCGTTCATAGAACGCTCTGCTTTTTCCAAAGCTCCGTAAACCACTCTCTGATCACGTGCCTCCATGAGCCAATCAGAGTTGTTCCCTGCACCACGCAGCTTAGTTTAGACGTAGACAGTCACAGAGGACAGAGTAACATGAGGAAAATTCCACAACAGATAGCAGTCGGTCATAAATCGTCATGAGGTTTACCAGTTTACCAGTAAACGCAACATTTTGTCCCGTCTGTGTTGTTTTTCAGACAACAGCAGTGACCAGTGCTAGTTTGAGTCTTTTAGCTCATAGCTTTAGCGGCAGACTGTTGTACGTCCCGCTACACGCTCACACTACACCGTTTAGCTGTCAGTATTTTAGCCGTGTTTACTACTGTAGCTAATGGTAGGCTAACGTTAGCTGCTGTGTAACGTGTTATTAGTGTTTACTAGCGTGACATGCAGCGATGTTTCTGTTGCCTCTACCGTCTGTTTTGGAGCATCAGAGCGCAATGCAGACATTTAAGTGGCACCGTAATCCGCGTTGCTATTTGGTCCGGTAGATACCGGGCACCGGTGCCCTATTGGCACCGGATTTCAACATGCGCCGTTAACTTGAACAGAAAATTGCGTTGCCTGTATCTTTTCACGGCAAACTCGCATGTTTGGAAAGCAGTCGCACAACAGCTGAAATGGCATACTCCTTCATAGTATCCTTCAACAAAGGAGGAATGTAGCACAATATGGATGTGAAAGCAGTTATAATTAGCCTATGTGACAATAAAATTTGTTTTGGTTAAAATCAACAAATAATCGTGATCAATATATTGATCAAAATAATCGTGATTATCATTTTGGCCATAATCGTGCAGCCCTATCCGCCATCCACTTGAGTTAGAACGATTTTTAAAACTATATATTTATAGTGATCGTTCTTGATGTGGACAGCCCTTGTGAGCTTCTAACACCCTTAACTGAATTCATCCTAGCACAGTAATACCACTGCCAGATCGAAGTTTGTTGCTGTTTTTCCCGCAAAGGTGCACGAGGCAAATGTTCATGTTGGTGACTCCCTGTGGCACCGAGATCAACTTCAATACGCAAAAATCCTGTGATGTAGGGTCAGTAAAGGGAACACAGCAGGCCTGTATTTATCAAGTCTACTGGTCTGTGATGTGTCCAAAGAGATAAAAGATCTAAGAGATTTTACTTTCTGCTTATGATACATCATGGCCTGTCGACAGATACTGGACACCACAACTGTTCTGTGGTGTTTTAAAGCAAGTGTACTCTTACATAAATAATCTGTGAGTAGTGGTGTTTTAAAACATGTAAATTAGTTACCGCTGTTCGCTTTTGTGGGGTGGCATTTGCTGCAGCTTATTGTTCCTCAGCTCTCTGTAGCTGTCAGCACTGCATGCAGGTACAAACAGATTTACATGCCCTGTATTCGTCCTTGTTTATAACAATATATGAGCTCTGACCTCTCCTGCCATGAACTGTCCAAACCCGGGGGGGAAGGTCAAGGTGGCGATGACCAGCGTTACCACAGCTGGAAAGATCAGCCGGCTGGGAGGGAAAACAGGAAAAAAGGTTATTTATTTTAATTAGTAAATATCTCTAAAGATCAAAATCCAAACGAAATTCAATTCATTAATCAAAATTCATTAGAATAATAAATGTTAAGTGCTCAAGTATTAAGATCCCATGCCATACCACCCTTTAGTATATATATACACACACACACATACACACACACACACACATACATACTAGGGCTGTAAATCGATTACAAATTTTAATTTTAATTAATTACATACTGTGATTAATTAATCGAAATTAATCGCATACATAATTAACGGTGCCTGAACCGATACTTTTTAAGAAAGTAAAAAAAAGAAAAGAAAAGAAGAAAAAAAAAAGGGTACTAAACAACAGTTGGTGACATTAAAGAACGGCTTGTTTATTGCTAAGGCCATATGGTCAAAATGAAATGATTTAATAATAATGTATAACAATAACTTATTTCACTAGTAAATTGCTGTTGAACGACAAAAACAACCACCAGATGGGAAAAAGACATTTACAATAACTTCAAATGCACCACGAGGCTGTAGTTTACCGGTTTCATTGAACGCCCTGTCTGTGTTGTTTCTCCGACGGCAGCTGCAGATTGTTACATCCCGGTGTTGAATCCTCTACAATAAACACAGTCACACTTTACACCGTTTAGCGTTAGCTGTCAGCATTGTAACCGTGTTTAATCCAGCTACTAGCTAGAGGTAGGCTAACGTTAGCTGCTGTCTAGTATAGTGTTAACTAGCGTCACATGCAGCGGTGTTTGTTTTGCCAGTATCGTCTGTTTCAGAGCATCAGAGAGAAGCACAGACATATCAGTGGCACCAGATTTCGGTAGCCAGGGTTGGCAGGAAGAAGATTTTTACAAGTAAATCTTCCAATTAATAATCCAGGCAGAACATTCTCGTCTCCCTCATTCATTTTACAGTCCAATGGTGGCTAGAACGGCTCCGGGTCAAACGTCAATATGGAATGGATTAATCTGCGTTATTTTTTTAACGCGTTATTTTGACAGCCCTAATATATATATATATATATATATATAAAATATTTTAAAAATATGAGACTCACTGTTTGGTCAGGAAGCGGGTCATAGCGTTGGGTCGTCTCATGAACAACACCACCTGTCTGTTGAGATAGACGAAGAACGCCCCCAGGAACCCACAGGAGATCCTGCACAAAGCAATAAACTTAAATTAGCCAAGTTAAGTCATCTATTCATTCGTCACACCTGCATGTTCTATGTCTCTCTCTTTCCCTGAGAAGAACTATTGAGGTGAACCATTAATTGGACTCTCCATGTTTTTAAATGCTACATTTGCATAAAGTTTGGCTTATTAACATTTTCCATCTTGTCTATTAGGAAGACAGAAGACAGACAGACACACAGACACACACACGCTGCCATATATGTCTTTGGCTCAGTTTTCTAGTCGCTCACCCAATGATGGCAAATGCCGGCAGCTCCTGAAGGTCAAAAGGGAAATCCATGCGGAAGTTTGTCCTGAACAGAGCTGTGATGGTTACTGAAAGAAGAAGAAAAGGCGAAGAGGTGAAATTTACAGAATTTCAAAAATAATATTTATTTAGTCTGTAGATTAAAAATGTTGTACATGTGGCCGGGTTAGCTCAGTTGGTAGAGCACATATATAGAGGTTTACTCCTCGACGCAGCGGCCCTTTGCTGCATGTCGTTCTCCTTCTCTCTCCCCTTGCATGTCTTCATCTGTCCTAGGGAATTAAAGGCCTAAAATGCCCAAAAAAATAATCTTAAAAAAATAAAAATAAAATAAATAAATAAATATATATATATATATATTTATTAAGTACTGATTAACTTCCTTTTGGAAGGTCATGGGAAAGTGTTGGCACAGTGAAATGAGAAAAGATATTTCTTGGTTTCTCTAGAACTCACTTAAATTATTTATAAGACATTTTCATAAGCTGAGTCAGGCATTACAATACTCCGCAGCTACATGGTGGAGGAGGACACCACCTAGTGGAAATTGCATGATGTGCCTAAAGTAAATACATTATATCAGTGCCACTAAAAAGATGTGAGTTGCTCGGTGATGATTATTGAAGTAAAGGCGCCCTCTAGTGCCTGTTTGATAAAGAGAAAGTGACACAATCTTGATCACAACATTTGAATGACAAAATATCTTGATAAATACTTTTCTCCAATCCATACCTGCATCTTTGTTGAACACTGATAACACTCTGAATATGAAGGCACTAAATGTAGCAGCAAAGTATCCTCTCCAGTAGTTTCTCACAGCAAAGTATGTGGATGTTACCTCTATACTGAAGAGCACACCTGGTGAAAGGAAATAACCAGTAATTAAACAGGCAGCAATGCACTAAGCCAAAGCTAAAGACTAGTACATGCTAACAACATGATATTTCCTGAAAAATTGGTGGATATTTCAAGTTCCCCCAAGCTCCATTTTTTCTTATTGACATAAAATATCATATGAGTGTGAATTTTGAATGTGTGAGTGGGACACAGAACAGAAAAGGGCTGTGTACCTCCAAGTGGAGTACCAAAGCAGCAGCCCACCCCGACAGCACAGCCTACTGTCAGGATGTCCGTGTAACAGTATGGATTCTACTGATCCAGAGAGGAAGAAGAGGATTGAGATGACAGAAAGACAACATATAGATGAGGAATGTCTCATACAGTATACGTTTTTTTTTTATAGTCCCACTTAAAAGTTGCAAGTAAATGAAAATGTTTCTCAACATCAGATTACCTGATAAGCTCCCGAGAAGCAGGACATGAACCTGCTGAGAACTGCAGCACAGATACTGGCGATGTGAACAAACGGGCCCTGAGTGGAGCAGATGAGCAGGAAAATTAAATTAAATGATGTTCTAATTAAATTAAATGATGTTCTATAGCAGTGCATACAGTAAGACCAAACACCACACCAAAGATGCTGTTGGTTGTTAGATTGAGTGAAAATGTATAGTGAGAGGTTGGTTAATTAATCTGTGTAAAAAAAATCTGGATCATCCACCTCTTTGCCTACAGGCATGCCGCTGCCCAGGGCAGCAGTCAGACCAATGACTTTAGCAACAAAGGCCTTGAGAGTTAAATACTCCTTAAGTACCACACCTCTCAGGATGGTCTTCAGCTCTGGGATGCCAGAACCTGAGAAAGAAGGGGGGACAAAGAGGTTTGAATTAAAGAACAATTCAAACATTTTATGGAAAATTCCTGTTGACGCTGGTGCAACCGGACAGTACCAAGCATGTCAAAAGCACACAGATGCACAATCCAATTTAAAGTACTTCCATAACCTTAAATAGAGAAGCTACACCTTCCTGGTTTGTTGAGGGTTTTCTTCTGCATGAAATAGTGTCGTTTCCAAACCATTTGTTCTTGATTTGCAGAGAAATGGCTTATTAGTAATCACCTCATGTGAAAAAAAGGTAAGAGATAATGTGAAAAACGTTATTTTGTATTCTTGTGAACCTGAGATAGGTAATCATGCACCCTGGAGGGCTTAGACTCAGCTGGGTTTCAGTCCAATCAAAAGTTACAGCATCTGAATTCACTGATTTGCAGGGATGACTATTCTAGAATGTGATGTTGCATACAAAAGTACATTGTCTAATATGCATTAATAATCAGGCATTCTATCAGAGACTAAAGGCCCTGACACACCAAGCCGATGGCCGGGGACTAGTGGCGACCTCTCGTTGGCCCTCGTCGCCTTTGTCTTGGCCAAAAGTTAGCAGTGGAACACACCGCAGAGACTACAGCCGACGGACGTTCTACGCCTGCGTGAGAGGAAATAACTCTCCATTAGGGCTGGGCGATATGGAGAAAATCAAATATCAAGATATTTTTGACCAAATACCTCGATATTGATACAGCAACGATATTGTAGTGTTGACTATTGGGGCTTTCACAAAATATTTACACAATGAGATTTTTGATAAATAATCATCAGTAATGTGGATATAATGACTAAGTGGGTAAAGGCAAATAATAGAACAGTTACAACAGTCTGGTAAGTTCAGAAAATGACATCATTCTACTGTAATGCAGCCTTTAAAACCAGGAAAAGACACCACTTAGGCCATATTACCAAAATCTAAGACAATCGTTCGAACCTGTGTATTTTTTAGAAGAAACATTCAAACGTTATTTTTGACCAGTTTTGACAGCTCTTATGTGTATTGGATTGATCAGATGAGATGAAAAATGAAAGGAGCCTTCTGTATGCCTGTCACAGTCACTTGTTTGATTTCCTCACTCTCGTTTTCAAGCCTAACAGCCAAGATGAATCAGATGAGTTGGCTGTTCAGCCAACAGCCGACGTCAATTCAACATGTTGAATCGACCGAAAAAAGGCCGACGGGACACACTGCACAAACCAGGCCAACTGTCGGCTTGGTGCGTCAGGGCCTTAAATACAGATGAGAACATAGCCACGAGGAGGAAGGGGGTACAGACCGATAGCTTGAGGAGCGACCAGGTGACAGAAGAGGGAGGAGAACAGGATGAAGATCAGGGGATATGAAACCCAGGCCAGGTACTGCAGGGGGATGTTCCCCCTCAGCTCCCCATAAATCCATTTATAGGCTGAAGGAGGGAAGGAGGGAGGGAGGGAAGATATGGTAGAGGTGGAAGAAAAAAAAGGAAAAACAAAAGAATGATAGATTAAAAAGATAAAGATAAGTATAAATAGCAGGAGTGTAGGATGAAGTAAGGAGAAACAGATGAAAGAGGAAAGCAAGAGAGAGAATAGAAGACAGAAGTAGCAGACAGAAGGTAAGGAATGAGACAGGCATAAAAGTAAATTCACAGAGGAAGAGAAAAATGCAAATATCGTTTTGCACTAGCTTTTCCTTTACTTTAATGACTGCCGCAATGCATTATGGGATCTGTAGTCTTACCTTGCAGGCTCTTTGCGCTGGCATAGTCCATTGTCCAGCTGACCAGCGCCATCGTGATGCCCAGCAGAACAAGGAAGATCCAGTCCTCTCCCAACCTAGTCACAAGGAATCGCTGCACCCGTGCTATACAGTCTGACAAAACCAAAAAACTCAAAAGCTCACAAAAAAAAAGAAATAATAAGGAAATCTATTTATTTACTTACTTTTTTTAATCAGGACTGCTCACCTCTACATTTGGAGTAGGAGCGTTTCTTCTTCATAGAGGACGTGAGGTCAGCTGTTTGCTCATCTGGCTCATCAGCCTCTGCCTCCATGTTAGGCTGATGCCTGTTCCTTTGTCTGCTGTGATAGCCGTGCTGATGTCGACTGTGGCATCCATTTTGACCATGGCCACGCCGGCCATGTCGTGTCCTGCCATGGCTGCAGGGATGGTTGCCATGTTTCTTGATCTGTCTCTCTGTCAGCAGGCGTGTGGCCTCCCGTCTGCCGGAGCCTCCTTGGTTTTCTTGGTACTCCCCATAGAGCTGTCAATCATTTAAGTTAACCAATCCATTCATCAGTCTGGATAAGAACATCTCACGCAAATGTCCAGCATTCATTCATTAGACATGAACATGTACAGGTAGTTCCTGAGAAAGTGAGAATGTAGAGTGTGATAGTACTCTCCTTTTGGCACGCTGGCAGAGAAGAGTCCATTTTAAAAATAGACTGGAGCCCGTGTTGACCCAAACAGCTCTAATGGAAGTGGAAACATGGGCTCTGCCTCTAGATTTATCAACTCTGGACAGACTACACAAAAATTGCCTGGGACATATGGGGAAGAGATCAATTCTCATCTATCTTTCTCACTAGCACAAATATTTCTTTCAGTAGGAGATTCCCTCTTGGATTAGTTTCATCAAACACAAGCTATCTCACACACCTCCAACATAAGCTGCAAAATATAGTATATGCTTTCTTTTTTCATGTTGATGAATTTGATACCCATACAAATATATAGATTCTAAATATGTGCCAGCTATACTTTTGTCAGCACAGAACCTAACTTAAGTTACAGGGCTCCAGACTAACTTTTTGCCTTGGTTGCACTGGTGCGCCTAACTTTTTCTATTTAGGTGCACCAGCACAAAATTTAGGTGCACCCAAATTTTTCCTTGCGTCGCCGTTAACGCTGAATGGCGATACACAATATATAGCTCTGTATTTTTTTACAAAGTGGGCTAACTGTTCAGTTTTAAGTCAAAGCCACTTTTCACAAACTCTTTCATTAAAACAGATTGTGATTCAAATAAAATGCAAAGAAAGGGTTTCCTTCCCAGTTTGAAAATATACAGCTGCAACACATGTAAATGAAAGTTATCTGAAATAAATAGCCTAGGACATATTTAAAAAAATATATATCTCTGAGAAAGCTCATTCACTTGTTTTCAACAACAATAACAGACTGCTTAAAAGAGAGAGAGGACGCCCGAATAGCTCAGATGGTATATATAGAGGTTTGACTCCGACCTGCGGCCCTTTCCTGCATGTCATTCCCCCCTCTCTCTCCCCTTTCATGTCTTCAGCTTTCCTATCAAAATAAAGGCCTAAGTCTTTTAAAAAAAAAAAAAAAAAGACAGAAAGACAGGGAGACAGAGGGGGAGAGAGGGGGAGTGCGACGGACTGAAGTGTATGCTACTCACAGAGTGACGACTGACTCATTATGAATGGGTCCAGCACGGGTCGAATGCACTTTGGCGGGTCAGCGGCCTTACACACGTCTTGTGTAGGCTATGAAATGTCTGTATAACTAGGATATTCTGCCCATGGGTCACATCTCTCGCCCAGGTCCAGCAGGCTCCGTCTCACACGCTATTACTCAACCAACTGAAGTTAGTTGCATTTAATAACTTCTAATGTGTTTTTTGTCGTGGCGGCCGCAATAACAGAGAGTTACCAGCGGAAACACTGGTATCAATACAGGTTTCCCTCTCATACTTAACAATATACAGCTGTGTTAATAACAATTAAAACTGTAGACAAATGTCAGCAGCAGCGGAGCCGTGTGTGCGTGAATGGGGACGGGGCTGCGCGGAGAGTAAAAGTAGAGATCCAAACACAGGCACTGCTTTACAGAAGGAATGGGTCATGTAACGCAACATTAAACCATATCGATATAAACGACATCGCTTTGTTCGTGGAGAGGCAGCAGATGCGAGGACGTTAGGTGCACCGGTGTGACCTAGGAAAAATCTTAGTCGCACCCTTACAAATTTTGGTCGCACTCTAGAGCCCTGAGTTATTTTCCTCATTCCCACTACTCACAATCACAACGTATTTATTTATCTACACTACTGAAGCATTGTCTAATAATCCAGCACTGAGGGCTCATATATATTCTTCAGTGTTTCCCATACATTCATTTATTTGTGGCAGCCCATCACATATTCATTTTCTTTTAAATATAAAAATGGGTGAAAGCCTAATGTTTTCTATTTTGAAATACTGATAAATAAATTGTCAGTGATACAGTAGTGTAACGGACCGCCCCTACCGTTCGGCATGCATGTGAACCGCAGATTAATTAAAAATTGAACTATCATAGTGTGAATAAAGTTTAACTGCTCAGCAGAGAGACGGAGCGGGCTGCCAGCGCCACCTCAGCAGCTTATTCAGGGAGTCAGGTCAATGCAAAAAAGCGCTCATAACTGTGGTTTTCATACATAGTCCCATACAGCTCGCATCAGGTGTTAAAAACAACTGTTTCAAAACATAGAATGGAGCGCTATTTAACGCGACGACTACGAAACCTCAATTTAATACTGATCAACGGGAGTGCAGGCCGCCACGCGGACAGGCAGCATTCGGAGCACCGGCAGAAGGCTGAGAATGGTCACCGCGAGAGTCCGGTACAACCTGACTATGCAAACAGCGATCCCATTAGCGCTAGCTTTACAGTGGAGCATTCAGATCCAGTCAATTCAGCGCCAGCTGCATGTGTATAGAGCGGCTATGGATAAGAGGGAGGCAAGCTGCTGGAAATCAGACGTTTGGGCGCTCGTGATTTTCCTTTGGCACTAGCTAAAATCTCTTTTGGGGGGGGGGGGGCGCCAAAACTTTCTCTGTGCAGGAAAAACGGCAGAGAGAAACAGACTTAACATACTTGCTGTCTTCGGAGCAGCAGGATGTGGGTCCAGAAGACGTTTTCTCCAGGTTACATGTAATCATGCCACAAATAGACTCCAATTCTGTGGGAAACACTGTTCTTGGTACATCACCAGCAGACAATAGAACTCCAGGAATACAACGGACAAGCTGATAAGTTGTGTCTGGTGCCGACACTTTAGACGTCCAGGCAGTAACCTTTCAACAGCTTCTAATTTAGCAGGTTCATGGACAGATGGATGGATTAACACACACAGACACACACACACACACACACACAGTGATGGCAATGCTGTGTGAGCAGAGATGCCAGTCATCACACAGTGAAACTTGAGCACTATAATACACAATGTGCTTTAACTGAATGCCAACACAGACTCAAACAATAGAAGCCACATATGTCTTGATTGGGTAGGCAGTGCTCATGTGTTCAATGTTAATTGCAACACACAATGTGTCTCGCTTAAAAATCTTGTTGATCAGCAAAACAAAAAAGTATTTTTAAAATAAAATGCACAAGACCCTTCAAAGAGATGTTTCATGCAGTAGTAGGATGTGCTTTCAGGACATGTCAGGAATCCATGTAGGATTCCTGACATGTCCTTTGTGCCTCTTGTCTGTTAAGAGGCACAAAGGCACTCTAAAACTTGCCCCGACCACTGCCGTTTTAGCTCAGGGGACGCTTGTAGTACGTAGCTGCAGCTTCTCTGTGTTACCTGCACTGATTCGGGTCGGGGTTTTTTCTAATCGAAAGTACTCGCGTAGCTAGCGATCAAGATTAATGTAAAAATTGGCTGGAATTCTCCTTTAATGCTTTACAAACACAAAAGCAAGTAAGCGCTGTGACTACTCTTCTGATGTGATTTTAGAGAGGGAAATTAGGTAGTTAAACACACTGGTTGACTTGTGCCACCATTGTATTCATATAATATTAATCCAGGCTAAAGTCAATGAGATTAATAATGCATGCATGTTGCTTCCTCTAAATTTCAGGTTGTGGTCGACTAGCATGCACACATTGCCCACATGCCTCCTGTCTTAAAGGGGAAGGGTCGGCCGGTAACAATCATGAAAAAAGGAGAACGGTGAAAGTTTACTTTTCTATCAAGCGGCTATCGCACATGCACACATCGCAATGTAGACGATGAAACAAAATATCGTGCAGCAACATAATTATTTCTCCAAATTCACATAAATTAAAACATCTCTATTTGAGACACCCAAGTTGCATGTTCCGAAATGCAATCAGCTGTTCACTGCTATGCAGGCCAGGACAGGACCTCCAACATGGTCACCACAGAGTATGTTATGTTGTCAGAAATCCATCCTTGCTACGCTCTCCTCCTTTACCTCATTCCACCTTCCTGTTTTCCCTCTGAAACTCTACTCTGCACTAATCACTTACCTCCTTCCATCGGTGCCCCCTACTCTCTGCCGACACTACTGAAACACTACTCGGGGCTAAATTTAGTACCGGTGTGATCCAATATTCTTCATTACACTTCCCACACCTCTCTCCCTCGCTCTCTCACCATCAGTATATCTTTCAATGCCTCATCATATTCCCCAGTTTTTCCTATGCGTCTCTCTCACTCTGTCCTTCCAGCTGTCTTTTAGTCTCTCAAGAACTTATGGAGAGGAAGTATGAACTGATAACTACTCCAAACAGCCAAGTTTCCCCAGTATTCTGCCAATTGACAGTTATAGTTTCCTATGCCCATCCTACACAGCGCAGACATACTAATGTATGTATCTAGTGGAGGGTCAGGTACAGCGCAATGCCCCATTGGAAGGGTTCAGTCAGTGCCCTGCTCATAGACACTTCTGCAGTCTTAACTAGAGCTGGGTATCGTTTGTAATGTTTTGAATACTAGTGCTAATACAATACAGGAGTTTTTGCACCAACAATACTATACTTTATAAACATGTTTTTCAAAGTAAACCAAAGCGAAAACGTCTTCAATTAAATGTTAAATGGTGTCAAAGTACAAGCAGTCATACAAGAATGTTGCCTACATTAAAAAGCCTCTGATCAGAGAATAAGTAAACAAGATAATGCATCTGACCAGACATTCAATGCTAACTTTATGTACTCAACAGTGTAAAACGTGCTCTAAGCGATGTCACGCGTTTTTTAGGCTACAACATTTTTTGTCACATACAGCAAACATCTCCTCACTATCCGCTAGCTGCCTGTCCCCTGAACACACTGTAAAAAAACACGGTCTCTGTAGACAGCCCAGGCTCTACAAACTGTAACAAAAACTAATTATGCCAATCTGCACCACCAAACATAACAAACAGTATTCCAGCGTTCCAGCCAAATTCCGACAAGAAGGATTTGGGGATGGGGGTTGGGGGGTTAGTGCGCGGAAGCATGGAAGGGAGGGAGAGGGGACGGGATGAGGAGAGAGGGAGGAGCGAGCTAGCCTCGTTTTGTTTGAAAATACTTCGAACGTCAACAAGAAGTGCCGTCCCCCACAGGGTTCGTACACCTTTTCCAAGGTCAAATTCAAGCACTTTTCAAGCACTTTCAAGGTCCATTTTAAAGCTTTGTCCAGCAACTTACACCACCCTAAATTAAATACAAATACATAGTCAAAATTATTATTTAGTGTTTTTATCACATTAAAAGAGATAATGCTATAAACAGCCAAAATTGTGTTTCGTAATAGCAGAAGGATCAGATATCTTCATGGTTCATAACATAACATACAGTAAGACAGGAAGCTATGGAGAGGAGCACTGAGTGGGAGGATTTGAGCCAAATGGCATGCAGCTGGGTCATTCTGTGTCAAATCAGACTAAATCCAGGAAAACTGTTGCTGCACCCTCTTAGATTTTGCTCAAAGTGTATGCTACTCTTAATGTCAGTCTTTTCACACTTTCTTCCAAATCTAGGGCATGCCATGCAAACTTGTAATGGTTCAGTCATATTGACATGTTTGTCTTCCACCCTACAAAGTTTGGGCTGCCTATGAATAATACTTTTCATTATATTAATGTCCAAATATTGCTTGTCAGATAATGTGATTTTCAGGCTGTAAAACTAAAGTAATTTCAAGGGCTGAAAATATGAAGCCATAAAATTTGAACAGAAATATTTTACAGGCCTTGGTTTTGGGACACATTCTTGATATAGACATGGTTTGAACAAAATCTGAGACAATGCAACAACAACAACCTGTAATTCCATTTTAACCCAGAAGACTCTGACAGTGCACAGGCACCTGCCTGATAAATAGCCTATATTAATTGGAGAAAAAAAATTATTTCATTGCCAAGACATATTGATCTACTGGAATAGTGTAAATATTGCATAAGGCCATCCTCAACCTTACAGTAGGCTACTTGTATGACACGATTTCTGTTCAGCAATCAACGATTGTTGTTATGCACTGGACTAACGTTTGCAGGTTTTAATTTGCGGGTAGTTAACGTTACATTTACTGTGATGTAACTTTGGCTATATATGTTCACTGCGTATTCCACAAATGAACGTGCCATAACGGACATGCAATACTAACATTACATTTTCACACCTACTCTCAGTCACTTAGCCTGCGAATTCCTAGCTAGCAGTTACTAGCGTAAACAAATAGGCACTAACATGTACAGTACATAGACAGTAAAAGGGTACAGTAGGCTACTTCAGTTGGCTTACTTGAAACTTACTTCATGTGACTCGAGAGCGCAGACTTGCCCATTGTGAAAAGCTGCACGTCTTTTTTACAGACTTTACAAGAGGCTTGTGGAGTTTGTCCCCGTTTAATCCATAATTTGTACTTTTCATCTTCCAGCCAACTTTCATTCAAACGACAACTTCCCAGCAGCAAATTTACGAATCCCACTATGGCCACACCAAGACCCGCCCTACGAAGCAGCTTGAGTGGTTGGGGTTAGGCATTTGGATAGCCGAATTATACAAATGGGGTTACGTTACCTTGCGTAATATCGCCTCCCGGCATGGTGCAGTAGTGGTTTCATGGGGGCGGAGTCACACCTGGCAGATCGCAGTCACACATGCAAGACGAGCAGGTTTCATTTTAGGCTCTCCAACATTTCATTTCTCCATTGAATAAACAAACTACTCAGTTACAATTTCAAGCATTTTATCCAAAATGTAAGCACTTTTCAAACCTTGAAAACACAACATCAAAATTCAAGCATTTTCAAGGATTTCAAGCACCCGTACGAACCCCTGCACCCGACATCGCTTAGAGCACCTTTAATAATACGCAGTCAGTCCTATAGACACATTTAAGTGGGTACAAAAAAAGTATTGAGGTTTGAAACCCAGCCCTGGTCAAAAGATTTTGGGTAAAGAGGGATGGAACGGAGTTTGTCCAGGTAGTCGTTAAAAACTGCCAAATATAAATATCAGTAAACATAAATCAACCGGATGTATGATTCATAGCAAGGTAATTATGAATTCATTAGTTTATAAAATGATTAATCATACAGATAAAAAGAGTGGAAACAGAATAAAAATGTAAAAAGTGAAGAGTATCGCAGAAAAGGTTTTTACGCTTGGCTGAGGTGGAAAAAGTTGGTGGATTAATAAAGGCAAAAGACAACAAAGTGAATTGGAAACAAACTTGGATCATAATGTACATGACGCATGTGACTGAAACGTCCACTGGAGCTTCCACTTGATCTCATGTTGTTTTTCACCATTTGAGGTCTGACTGCTGATATTTGTATTCACCATCTTCTTCTGCAATGGTTTAATGGCATCCGACAGGTAAATTAGACCACCAACTTTCTATCTCTAACAACTGCTAATATTCACATAAAAGAGTTGGATGGAAACGTATATTCATTTGTATTTTATTTTGGCAATTTTTCTGGACATTAAATACATTATTTAAATTTAAAATGTGCACTGCAGTACATTTGGATAGATTCCTGGCTACTGTTTTGTTATTATATTGTCAACAGTCAGCTGGATTCCCTCTGCTTTGAGAGATGTTTAGAGATATTTATTGATGATGTCGTGATGGTGATATGGGATGATGTTTATCCAAACTGGATTATATACCATTGTGAGAATGAACTCCATTGGACATCATTAGTCGGCCATCTGATATCCAAATAATACTAATAATAATACGTGAATTTATATAGCACCTTTCAATCAATCACTCACTCAGGGGTGATCCCCAATAGTCAAATATTCAATGCTTCAATGGAAAGAGGCTGATTCGACTGCCAGTAGAGCGATCGGCTGATATCAGGCATTTTCCAAACTATCGGTATCGGCATTTATAATGGCCGATAAATGAATATTTAAAAAATACAATAATAACGGACGAAACCCCCTTCAACCATCTTCTGAGTGTAGGTGTTGCATATTTTGTCCACCAGAGGGCGCTCTACAACCTCCCTGTTGGCAACGCTCATGTTTAACCCTTTAAGTTTCATATCTTAAGTTTGTATTTTTATACATTTTATTTATCAGAGCTTTAATATATTTTGATGTTCCTCTGTTCTGTTGTGACAATAAAACAAACAAGTTTATTTTTAAACTGCATTATCATATTATTTTAGTGAGGACACATAAATAACTACAAATAACTAATGTTAGGGAAATCTGTTTATGTTTTGTTACGCGTTTCTGGATTTTTTTTTTAAAATATTTATCTTAAAAATCCTTTATCGGTCGGGCTCTAACTGCCAGTCTCACAGTTAAATCTTGGCAGCGCAAGTCCAGTTCAGATCAAAGATTCTGGACGAGACGAGTGTAAACTTGCAACTACTTGCAACGCAGCGTTCTGAAAGCTGCCAGTTTACACCAATGAGACGAACCGAGCCGGTGTATCTTCTCCATAGCACCACGAGTCATTGTACTTCCGCCCTAACTTCCGACTTTCAGGCTTTTTTGTAGCTGGATATAATCTGTTGCGTCTAAATATGAATGTGGATAACGTTAGTGATAGTTAGATACTTCCTACAGCTGCATTTCTAGTGATGAAACGGCAAAAACGATGTTTTATTTCTCTATTTATTCACTACTTTATTTTGGCGGCGCTCACTCTCTTCAGTTACTCTGTAGGTCGCTCGACCATATACTGTGCTTGCGGGCGCTCGTTGAGCCTCCGGGTCGGTTCTGACGGTTCAGACCGCGGCAACTTTTCCTTGCAAGGTTCTAAAACGGTTTTGCTCATCCCAAATCTTTAAAGCTTTTATCAATTTAAAAAGTAGGGAAAGAGATCCAACCGCCCCATGACAGATTTAAGTTTGACTTTTCATGATCCATGAACGCCGGTCGCCCCCACCCACACGATTTGACGATCAGTCGAAGACAGGCAAAACTTTACAATTCTGATTCGACAATGAAAATGGTTAGTCGGAGACACCCCTACATTCACTCAATCAATCAATGACTTTTATTTTCAGGAGCAGACGTCAAGTCTTCACAATAAAAGACAAAATAGCAAGGAAAAGACAAAACAGACATAAAATGCAGACATCAAGCTAAAAACATAAAAGGCATTAAAAAAAAAAAAAAGTCTAAATGGAATTCAGCTGCTTTTTTCCAAGAGCTCAAGCCCAATGGGCAAGAGTTCCAAATTTTAGAAGCTACAACTTTAAAAGCTCAGTCTCCTTTTTGTTTTGAGCCTGGAGCGAGGGACAACCAACAAACCCTAATCAGAGGACCTCGGAGACCTGCTGCTGATGTAGGGCTGCAGTAGCACTTTCATGTAGGCAGAATCTTGAACTGAAGTCTAAATTTGATGGGTAGCCAGTATAAAAATAATAATGAGAAAACATACCTCTGTACAGAGCTACATGTGAGTGCCGCCATTATAATCTGTCACTTAAAGTCAAACCTAATGCATATGAAGGTCTTCTAAAATAGAAAAGGGTTTAACTCCATACATTCTCTACATGACTGCCAACTAGAGCCCTGCACGATACTGTTGTTTTAATTCCGCTCCTGCCCGCTCCCGGTGGATTTCTGACCATTACCGCCCGTTCCCGCAGTGTGTGTGTGTGTGTATGTGTGTGTGTGTGTGTTCTGCTCCTGCCCGTTCCTGCAGCTTGTGTGTTGGGTCCCGCCCGCACAGCAAACATTAGATTGATTGTCAATAGATTGACCATTGATTTTGTGTCTTCTCCCCTCCCGCAGGGAAACTCGTTATTTTACTGTGTAGTATTAATAAATATGCACATCTGTCGGTAATATTGTAGCGAAATTACATTCTAGTGCATAATTACATTCAAGTGCAATACAAGTTATTCTAGTGCAATATAAGGGCAAAGTGACATTGTATTCATTTATTTATTTCACTTATTTTAGAACATGTTGTTGGCTGTGGTTTGTTTTGCTCAGGTTGTTTAATTTCCTTTCGTTTTCCTGTCTTTATGCACTCTCTAACCGATTTCATGTTAAAGTCCCTGTTGATTGGATCCCTCAGTGCCCTGGGAAAGAAGTGAGAGAGAGGGAGTAGAGTGGTGTTTAACTGGATGCACCGTGTGCGTTGCTGATTTTCTAATGAAATCAAGCTAGGCGAAGCTAACGGTCGGTTACAGCACTGATCAGGAGCAGCGCTCCTAAATCCCGGGACTCGCGGTCTATTTTTGGACCGCCCGCTCCCAGCTGCAGCCCCTGTTTAAACCGCCCACTCCCGCAAAATTTGTGTTAGGTCTCACGGGACCCCTGGGATCCCAAACCCAATGCAGTCCTCTACTGCTAACTCCCCATTCATGTGTAGCAGATAGCAGTAGGAGTTATAATTATTATTATTATGACTTATTTGTGTTTTCTCAATGTATCAAATTATCTATCTTCAAGGGACTATTATCTATACAATGATTAGAACACACAAACATTCACGTACACAGAGATAAAGACACCCACAATGCACAAAATAATTACGAAAAAACAAATAAGTAAGTGACACGAACCTATTGTTCTCTGCTCTGTGCTCTGCTCCCATGGGAGACAGAGTAAACATAAGGATTACCCCAGCCAACATGGCCTTCAAAACTGCACTCACACACACATACACAGGTTAAATGACTTTGCACTTCCTGGACTACTCATAGGAATAGGGTTTCAACAACCATTACATTCTATAGGTCACCATGATCACCAGCCCTCACATACCAGCCAATCAACACTGCAGAGGCTCTGCAGCTATACATCTTTTTTCAGAATGATTCATCATTCACGAAAAACTAAGTGATTGTTTATTATTTCAGGGCTATTGTATCCCATTGCCTGACAACCTACAAGTGTTTCTATTTTTTTTTGGTCTCTCAACAACACTGAGAACATTCTATACCAGATCATCCCAAAGCCATAATGATAATCCTCCAGATGTTCTGAGACACCCTTCACACTGCCTTCCCCGAAAACATACATCTAACTACATGACTGGTGAAGATTAGCACCACTGCAAAAGCATGATCGGGTTTCCTTTTTCAGAACACACATGGACAAGAACCCTACACACAAAATGAGGTAATAACACAAACGCATACGCAGCCAAAGACATACATAGAAGGACACACATACTGTACAAACAACATTCAAACATGCTGTGTCACACATGTCACAAAAATAATTCCTAGATGTGTTAAGACCAACCAGGGCTTAAGAAGCGAGGCGCAGAAAGGGTAGCAAACAGGTGGCCGGCCGGGAAAGAAAGAAACAGCAAGACAGTGACAAAGTGTGTATATGTGTGTGCACTGTGCACATGGTTTATGTGCATGCCAAGATCAGGGGCAAAGGAGGCGCACAGTGTCTAAGCACCTGTTACGTGACCATGTGCATGACTCTGTTGTTATACATCAGCTAATTGGTATTCACCATGTCTCAAACTCACACACACAACAGATTGTGGTTCATTAATAGGCTCACACGCAATAAGTTAGACAGGCTCCATCCATGCACATAGTTTGCACTGCCAATACAGGTGCGTCATGCAAGAATGGCATGAGTGATCCAGGGGGGAAAACAACGTGGACACACTATACAGAGAAATAAGCATGACAGAAATGGCTGACGTTGACAAAAACAGATGGACATAGAAAGACAGAGAGAGAAAGCATAAGGGGAACGAGAGAGAGACACTGACCAGGGTTTGCTTGTATCTCAGAGCCTTCCTTTCCGACGCATCTGCGGCCATTGACACACTGTCACTGTCCCAAAAATAAACCCACCCGCTCACCGTCTGTCTCAGCATTACCAGGACTGCGCTGGATACCCAGCCAGGACACTCGCGTGCGCGCGCAGGCACGCGCACACACACACAGACATACACATGCATGGACACACACACACACACACACACACACACACACACACACACACACACACACACACACACACACACACACACATTCTTACATGGTGTAAACTAGCTCCAGCAGGGGTTACCCTCCATGCCCCAAGCTAACTGCCCACCCCTGTGAAGTTAAGTCAGCAATGGACAAGAAAACTAAATGTCAGAAATGTCAAACTTACTCAAAGTACTGTACCAAATACTTATTGCTCAACATCTAGAGACATGGGTTGGAAGGGGTGAAGCAATCGCCCACTGCTGCAAAGACATTTCAATCCATGGCAGCACAGCTTCTGGCTTGTACAGGAGCTCCATCAAACACAGCTACACTTTTTGCATGTGTGAAGCTAGTGAGGTATAATTTCTTCGTAGTTGTATAGCAACTCCTACTGTCCGGTCAGTATCTGTGTGAAAATAAGTGGCAATAGTGGGACAGCGTAAACCTCTGTTTATGCTGTTCCCTTTCTGGCATGTGGAAAAACTGGTGACTTTGTGCTGTCGATTGATAATTTTAACATACACTTGCCTCCCAGCTGTTAATGAGGAATGACTTAGGAGTTTTCCATTGTCCCATATCATCTATCAAGTGATCTGGATACCTGGTTTGATTCACGATACAGGAAAAGGGCGGTGCAATGACAAATCTAATAGTGTGCCTGGATGTTTGCTTCCCTACTGTGTTCTTCATTACATCACCAAATTAATTTCCAGTGGTCAAGATTAGTGGTTTTAGCCCAGGAATTATTACTAGCATGGGAAAAGATGGTTCTACATTCCTGGATGTGCTTTATATACAGACGTGCTTCGTATGTGGGCCATAACTGAAAAGATCAAGTGATTGTGTAGTTACTCCAGTTCACATCAGATGTCAAGGCAAAACATGCATTATCAATGCCTTTAAACTTATTTAATATTACCATGATACTGAAGGTGGAAAAATTAAGTTCCACCAAACATCAAGAATAAAATAAACCTGTCTTTGTTGCACAGGATTATGGAAAGGCAATCTGGTAAAATTAAAGACATTTACATTTTAGATTTATGAGCTACAAACGTACTTTAGTGGGGAAGACCGTTGCCTCCAGAATATGTGATCAGGCGCCAAATCCCTGTGTGTGTTCCTCAGCAGTCAAGCGTTAAAGTAAACTGCCTTCGGACACATAAAAAGACACGTGGGATTAAAACCTTGCAGAGTCAAATACTCAAATGCGTACAAAGTGATTATATTCACACAAAAAAGTTGGAAGACTAAGAAACAGTCATGCAAACAACAAAAAGGTTGCTTGTCAGAAAAACTAACACGTTTGTGCGTGAACAATAACAAACATTATTTTTCAAAAACCAAACGACAACCAACGTGGCTATAAAACAGACACACAAAAAAATCCAGATCTCTCAAATAAAAGGAAGAAACATGATTATGCAACCAAAGCAAAAAAATGCTTCCTCTTTTTTATGATTTGGTATGCCCTCAAAAAAGAAAAATAGATAGTTAAATAGCAATACAGTGAGAGGATTGGTATGATACAGCCGTTTTAAACCAAAGCAAACCACAGTACTTTCATAGTATTTAATAGGACAACAAACAAAAACTGGCTGATAATGAGAATTGCATCTGTGGCCTTCGTAGGATGGATTGTACAAGTAACCGCAAGGTCACTAAAATGACATTTCACACAAACACTGCAAATACTCAAAACAGTAAGTCCAGTGTTTCTCACAGGTTGAGAATTTAAATCATATACTCATCATATCATATACTACCACGTAGGCACTAAGGCTATCCAAAGTTAAGTCTTGTCGTTTTGGTTGTTATAGATCATTAATTTTTTTTAAAGTGTTTTAATCCATGTTTTGGGGATCCTAATAACGTTAAAACAAGCTGTTTTGTATTAAACATGTCTGTGTTGCACTCATTAAGATGTCATTTGCACAGATTTCTGTCATTCAAACAATTTTGAATCGTAGTTTAAAACTTTTACAGCCAACTTAATGAAATGCCGGGTTTTATTCAGAGAGAACATTAGCAACCATTAGCTCCGGTTAGCTCCAGTTAACTCCAAATATAGATCAGCTCAAGCGGACACACTGCCGCGGAGAGGCTGAACAACCCGACTGTTTAAATGACGATCGGGGAGCTTTCACAGCGGTGTGGCCGTAGTGTTTTTACAGTTTATCAGTACACTTAATCCTACGGGAAGCCACAACACCACCAGCAGCGTGCTACTACTCGAGCCTCTGAGCCTGAAGTGAATTGTTGACACTGTGACATGAATGCGGCGCGCGACTTCACAACGGGGAGGGGCTGGAGGCTGCTGGTCTGTGTGCTATAAAATGACATTGTTGATTGGGAAAGAAAATGTAATTTGGATTTTATCTACCTGGGTGGGGTGCCCAAGTATAACCTTTATACGGGAAACACGAAGGTCCATTAAATAAATTAGATGCATAAAGATCAATGTGGTGGCTATTGTGAAACCTGACCAAAGTGCTGGCAGGGACTGGGTGTGTCAGCACCAGCTTGACTTTATAAAGGAAAGAGGGTGGAGATGATGCAGCAGGTGAAAAGTCATGATTGTGAAACACTTTTCTCTAAAAGGGTCTAGACTAAAACCTTCCAAAAAACTTCTTTGACAACGAAATCATTGAACAAAACAATCCTCTACCTGTGCTCGGTTTCATTTAGCAACTGAGATGAGGATTATATATATATATATATATATTTGGGCTGTCAAAATAACGTGTTAAAAAAAATAACGCAGATTAATCCATTCCATATTGACTGTTCTAGCCACCATTGGACTGTAAAATGAATGAGGGAGATGAGAATGTTCTGCCTGGATCATTAATTGGAACATTTACTTGTAAAAATCTTCTTCCTGCGCACCCTGGCTACCGAAATCTGGTGCCACTGATATGTCTGCGCTTCTCTCTGATGCTCTGAAACATAAACACCGCTGCACGTGACACTAGTTAACACTATACTCGACAGCAGCTAACGTTAGCCTACCTCTAGCTAGTAGCTGGATTAAACACGGTTAAAATGCTGACAGCTAACGCTAAACGGTGTAAAGTGTGACTGTGTTTTACTGTAGAGGATTCAACACCGGGATGTAACAATCTGCAGCTGCCGTCGGAGAAACAACAGAGACGATGCGTTCAATGAAACAGGTAAACTACAGCCTCGTGGTGCATTTGAAGTTATTGTAAATGTCCTTTTCCCATCTGATGGTTCAACAGCAATTTACTACTGAAATTAGTTATTGTTATACATTATTATTAAATCATTTCATTTTGACCATATGGCCTTAGCAATAAACAAGCCGTTCTTTAATGTCACCAACCTTTTTGTTGTCAGTAAGGTTGTTTACATTATACTTAGTTGTGTTTAGTTGTACAGTCTTAGTTACACAGCTTTGGCTGATTTCAGTTGACTTCGCTCGTTAGCAACACGCTAATGTTTTGCAGTGCACCTGGTCCGAGGGCAATGACATGTCTCACGAACAACAGAAATGTCAGAGCTAGGTCTAGGACGAACCGTTAAATCTGTGTCTGTATTGCATATTCAAACCTTAATACCATTCCATAACAGACTGATGGATACTTCCAATGACCAAAAATTCTGGAGAAACATTTAGTCAACTAAATCCACTGTAGATTTAGTCGACTAAAATCTGCTAATATTTGGTCTACTAAAACTAGACTAAGACTCTTATGATATTTAGTCGACTAAAACTAGACTAAAAAATTTCAGATGACTAAAATAAGACTAAAACTAAATGGTTTTTTATTTTTAGTTATTCAAAAGACTAAATCAGAATTTGCTGTCAAAATTAACACTGATATATATATATATATATATACACACACATATATACACACACACACACAGTACACTTGTTTGATTACAGTAGATGCACGTAAACTTCAAACTCTAGGCCTCATATTTTGGTCACTTAATGAAAATGTCTCAATTTATCCACACTGAGAAAACACAATAAGAGCAAGAAGACAATTCTAATAATATCTTGACAATGTTCCTAACATTTTTCCTTTTGTTACTTTAGGGAATCACATTACAGTACATTCAATTGTTTGTATAGAAGTTCTTTGGTTTTGGTATTTCACCTCGACCATTATAAGATACAACGTTAAACGTGTCCTGGGTGACAGAAAAATACATCCTGTTGCACCTTCACCTAGTAACCCTAAGTCTGTCAAGATGACAAATACAGCCAGCTGTCTGTAAACTTGATGCACACATTAAAACACATGAACAGGGACACAAACATACATGCAAATAGCAAATATAATACTGAGTGCAAGGTGTGTGCAGGTGATAAGGGTGGCAAGGAGGAGGGTGAGGTGTGGCCAACCTGAGAGAGAGAGCGAGAGAGAGAGAGAGAGAGAGAGAGAGAGAGAGAGAGAGAGAGAGAGAGATAGTAAAGACACGAGTGAGAAATCACACCGTGGTGATGACAACAAAATAGAAAGAGATTCTAACATCACCAGTATCTTCACTGGAAATTGTGTAGCATTTGGATGTCACGGTATACTGCAGACTGACTACGAAAACATGAAAACTGAGATGATGGACTTTAATTTGTCTTGCAACTCTACACTTATATGGCTCGCAGGGACAGCAAACTACACGTTTTGGATAAGAGGAGCGCACAGAGTTTGACACCTGGACAACCGCAAAAAGTCGGCCAGGTAAGATGGAAAACAAAACTAAAACTGTTAAGGCAAATTAAATACTGTGGATGTGTGACTGAAACTTAGTCTGCAATTTAACAGTGCCCAAATCACTCATTTGTGATGTGATTTCCACGTTTGTTTCAACACGTTCCTGCTGAAATCTATCTCAGGACAAAATATGAAAGTTTATATCACAATATGCGTTTGTGTCTATGCACTGCAATATTCCGTATGTGTCTATGTGTACATGTAAGTGCACATCTACATACGGCACTGTATGTGAGAGTAGATGGTTATCTCTGCATCTCTTTACTGTTTGTGGTATCATCCCATCTGATGTTCATCATTACACATTTAATGTGCGTTTTGACCCACCGTTTTGTTTGTATATTTTACACGTCTGTGTGTCTTTAACAGCATATTTTAGTATCTGTTTTTGTGTTGTGTGCGTGCATGTCTGTGTGTGGGTGTGAGATGGCGTCTTTTGTTGTTCATGCAGGTATGTCTTAATGCAGGGGTGTAATTGCCACATGTGAATGTGAAAGAACAATGCAGACAAACTGGTTCATTGACATACATTCTTTCTAAAGAGTTAAGGACAGTGTTTTGTCTAAAAATGCTTCTTACATACTATTGTGACTTCATAAGGAAGTGTGTATGTGTCACACCGAAAGTAAACTTTATAATAAGATTGTTTCCATGCCATGAGAGGTGAGGATGATGCTGCATTTTTACCACAAGAAACAAGTCAAAACACGCTTTGAACCTGTTCTGTAGTGTCCTTTTGTCATGAGCAAGTGTCTTCACTATACTGCTAACAATAACATTACATCACCTCAGCCTGTAGTGTACATTACATGTGTTGAACTGTTTGAACAGTTCTTCCGATGACAGAAAAGGACAAGGTAGGCATGAAAACAATTTCTTAAGTATTATTTGACTGACAACATATAAGCTGCTAATAGACAAAGCCAACTTTTCAATAAATCCTTTTCACCACAAAGAAAATAGTAAAGTAAGGGACTAAGTTGTCAGTTGTTAGTGTTTTGGTGTATTTCATTGACACATAAAACTCATTTAAAGCGATAAGTAACCTAATAGTTTATCAGTCTGCAGTGACCAAGTTACACATTTTAAGAAGTCACTGCCAAATAAAAACATAACAAAAAATCATCATTTATTCAGACACAACAGGCACAAAATGTGTGTAATGGCCAATCAGACCTAAATTAATTTTACAAACAAAGCAAACAGATTTTAATGAGGAGGCTGCCTGTCTCGCTCATCTGTGGTTAAACTAAGTTTATTTTCTAAACACTTTGATATTTACCCAGGCTGATAACATGTATACATTTAACACTGGTTAATTATCTGTTAGCTTGACCTCGTTTCGGTTTCTTTATCAGGGAGGAGGCTACCTGTAGCATTACTGTGCGACAGTCATTGTTGCTGGCTCAATCTTTGCTGCCTGCCTCCATGTTATGTCTTGTATATGCTTTAATTGTGGCCTCTGTGACTATTCTCCTTTCTCTTGTCTCCTTTGTATTATTTTAACTGCATGTACTGCTTTAATGCCTTTGTCTGTGCTTGCTTGTTTGTGTGCCACTTGTTTTTATGTCTTAATCCCTTTTGCTTAGACCTGCTGTCATTATAGGTGAAATGCAATTTATCTTAATTTGTTAATCATTGTATTTTAGGATGCCTATTGTCAGCTGGCTGGGAGCTACAGCTGGAAATTAGCCGTAGAGGTTAAAGCGGCTCCTTTTACTGTGCATATATTACATATTACACATATACACAGGAATTTCCCCAGTGTGGGATTATTAAAGTCTATCTTATCTTAATTAAAGGAGACTGTCCACGGCTAAACTAAACTGTTGGCCTTATAGACCTTTTCAATGGAATGCCATTGGTGGACCCTTGTTAACTCTCATATGATGTCATTCACATACACTGCAACAGGAAATCAACTTGGGCACATTTAGAATGTTTAGGTTTACAACTGTGAAATGGTCTCGCTACCCTAGAATAATAAGGTTCTATCTGACATTTTTGTCAAAATTGAGTTATTTACATATTCTTACTCTGGTATAACTTGTGAACATTATTTAAGGTGTTTTTTAAAAATAAAATTAATTTTGGGCGTTTTATTCAGAAAACAAAAAGGTTCTATCTACTTACACTCAGACTTGGAGTTATAAGGTTCTATCTGTATTTACAGAAGGACCAATCAAATACTGTTTCTTCATGGTGCCAGGTTGTCTAGCGCTAGTTAACGTTAGCTAGCGTTAGCTAACGTTAGCTAGCATTACCTAACATGAAGTCTAAAAGTTGACCTCAGCAAAATCCAAACGCTATAATACAACTACAAGTGGAAATTCAGTCATATCCCATCATTTCCTTGCCAAACGTCATATCCAACTTCAACATAATCCCATTGTTGGTTAGGGCTTGTCTCAAAATGATGGCTAAATTACATGTAGGCTACTAAATTAACATTAGCACACTATCAATAGCCTGTTAAGATAGCCTATTTGGTAGTGATTATCTCCTCATTGCAAGTAACAGCATGTATCTCAATCCATTTTAAGTAACCAGTCTTGGTTTTGAAATATGTTGTTCATAAGCAAAACATTTCTGATCAGTTTTATCTAAATGAGTATTGCTATATGAAATGTTGTATGACGCGTTTTACATTTAAATTGTTTAAAAATTATTTGATAAACCTTTAAAATAAAGACAGATTTTAAATATTCATTCAACTCGTTTTGCTTTTCTACTGAAAAGACTAAAAGATAAAACGGAAGGACCTGACATGCATCAGACCATGCATTTTTAGAATCATTCATTTACATTTAACTTACTGTTACCTTGAATAAGAAAGATGAAAGGAAAAATTATGCACTGGAAAAATATTGTGTTGCACAGTAAGCGCATGAATGCATCAAGATTTAACATATTAACCAATAAAAAGACACTTTTTATTATATAAATTGAACAGTCCAACAGTATGTATAAGTAAATTGTTAATGTTCTTTGATAATCATTGTTCCCTTTTCTGTTTTTGAAGATAGAACCTTATAATTCCAAGGCGGCTGTTAGTTTTTAGAACTAAAAGGTTCTATCTACAATTGACCTGTTTCAAAAATCCTAATTTACAATTCATTTCCAATGCTAAAACTTTAAACCTCAATATCTCAAAACTGATCTGAACGCAGATAGAACCTTATTATTCTGAGGTAGTGAATTGTAAACCGCTGAATGTCAGGCAAGTAGTGTTCTGATTCTACCAGTCTGACAGACAGACTCATGGCTACATTTGTTAAACAAATTAGATCAACAGGAGGACAACTGTATACGTGCCTCTGCTTGTACATAGCGATTTCCAGGGGATCCAGGTAGCAGCAGTGTGCGTCCCTAAATGTGCTATTCCTTTTAACCTCCTGATTTACCTCCTGAATATAAGATCTACGAATTGTGTTAAATAGATTTGTTTGAAAATACCTGGGTCACACTTTCAAGTACACAGGACCAAATTTCGCATTTAGTACACGCTCACTTCCCCTGTAACTTCATATATATATATATATATATATATATATATATATATATATATATATATATATATATATATCTCTATCTATCTATCTATCTATCTATCTATCTATCGGAAATTGATCTTAATGCCTTAATTAAAAACATGAGGAAAAACCCAATCTTTAACGATACCAATTTTCTTTGTGAATGAATACTGTATCGTAAATAAATAAATGTTCTTCCTTAAAATACAGGGGGCATAAGTAAGTACACCCCTATGTTAAATTCCCATAGAGGCAGGCAGATTTTAGTATTTTAGTATTTCAGTATTAACACAGGGGTGTACTTATGCCCCCTGTATTTTAAGGAAGAACATTTATTTATTTACGCTACATTATTCATTCACAAAGAAAATTGGTGTCGTTAAAGATTGGATTTTTCCTCATTTTTTAAATTAAGGCATTAAGATCAATTTCCAAAAGATGATTTTTTTATTCCTCTTTTTAGTCAACTTTAGCATGGGTGTCCTAATTTTTTCACATGACTGTGTATGTATATGTGTGTGTATATATATATATATATAGAAAGAGAGAGAGAGAGTGAGTTTGATTTACAGTTACAGTCTTTCTCTAATAGTCATTTCTTAGTAAAGTTAGGCCACATTCAGACGGAGCACTTTTTCGAATGAATTGAAAGGCAGGCCTTCTGCGGTGGTGAGCAGAAGTAAGCTGCTCTTTTTTTAATTTATTTTAAGATAATTTTTTGGGGCTTTTCCCTTTATTATATAGTGACAGTGGATAGACAGAAAAGTGGGAGAGAAATGGGGTCTGACACGCAGCAAAGGGCAGCAGGTCGGATTCGAAACCCCCGCCCGCTGCAAAGGACTCAGCCTACACGGGCCAAACGCTCTTACTGGGTGAGCTAGAACCCGCCCCTGCTCTTTTTTTAAATTGTAGGTTTACACAAAAAAGGTGTGGTGCACCTCAAGTTTTGCAACCTGCAAACAGGGTTAGGGTTAGGCAGCTCTGTCTGATTGGAGCCTTTCCATTTGATTACATAAGAATGAGTGATGTGGAATTGTCCATAACAGCACAGTGTCAAGGGTTTTCCCTGCATAGAAAAGTTTCTAAAAAACCTGGCATATTACAAAACAATAACAAAAAAATTACTATTTCAAGAGCCTTTTTGTTACATAAATCACTACGAAATGTACATGCAGTAGCAACATCACACAGGATGTAGCAAGATGATTGGCTCACACTGCTCATTCACATTATCAACAAGAAAAAGCAGAGAGAATCCAGGACAATTTGTATCCCTTTTAGCTGCTGACTTTCACCTGAATATGTCTGTAATTACCAGTTAGCTGTCTGGACAAATGCCTTATTGCCAAGTTTGTTTTAATTAGGAAAAACAATGAAGTGATGATCCTAGACTCTCTCTGAAGCTCACAACTACAAACCATTTTTGAAAGACAAAAAGTCGTCCTCAAATCTAACAACCAACTCAGCTACTCCCTATACAGAGGTGTTCATTCAAAATGGCAATATACTGTATGGTAAATATAACACTACTGGTGTGCAACATTAACAGTTCTAAGGAAATGTTAAGATAAAATATATCTGGTGTATCATGTGTGTGATTTGAGAAGTTTAATGGGCTGCTGAAGGCCAGGCTATCCTTTCCAGGCTTTTGTGGATTTTGGGTTACTGCTGAGCGATGGTAATGCTGATCCCTGCTCCTCTATTATCTATGTAACTGACAGCTGGTTAACTATACACATAGAAAACAAGTCACTGAGCACTCCTTTTTTAAATTTGCTGTGTGAGTTCAGATAAAAAAGGTCACAGATAATATTTGCTATGTATTTAAGTACAATGTCAATAAAAATGGCCATAGTAAATATTTACAGAGTCTAAAATGTTGATATCCTTCTGGGCGTGAGCCCTGCTGTTTACTGAACTTCACTGATAGCTCCTAAAGCCCAGTTAAAATCCGAACCAGTTACTTCATCCAGCTACTACTGTATTTAGTTATTAGAAGCAGATGCTGCATCGCTCAGTCTAAGCTTAGAGGATTTAGGGTTGCTGCTAAGCAGAGGTAATGCTGATCTCTTCCTCCAACTGACAGTAATGTTGACCTATCTGTGTTCCTCTCCAGCATGTCATCCAACTCCACGGCCGATAATCTGTGTGCACCGGATGACCACCTCTGCAGTAAGGACACAACTGCCACTCTTCATCTCTCTTTCTCACCTACACTTTCTCACTTCCAATCCTTCTTCCTCAACCCGTCTCTCATCTCCCTTTTCCTTTAAATGCTGTTTGTCTAATCCTCTTCACATTCCTCCTCTTTTCTGCAAATGTCACGTGCTTTCTCTGCAAACCTAAAACATGCCTATATTCCAATATTTGATAGATAATGTTAGAACTAACTAACAACGGCTATGGGGAAAATTAATGGGAAAATATTGGCTCAACCTAATATTTCACATCTATACTTTATACTATTTTGCTACTTTCGTCTCTTATTTTCAGCCTCTGTGGCCTTCTCTACCGTCGCTATCCTCCAGTTTCCTCCCACTTTATCCTTTTCACCCTTTACTCCTTCACTATTCCCAATACAGTTCTCTGCCTACTGTGTATTTTCATTCAAGTAAAACATCAGCAGCTACATCATTTTTTTTTTTATGTAAACCTAGTACATCAGCAGACAACAGACAAACGGGGAATGCTTCTGCCGAAGTCATGCATGCACGACATCAGACCTAAAGTTACTTGATTTGTCCTGGTAACCAATTTGCAAACAAAACAAGTTTGTTTCAAAGCCATTTCTTTGAACATGATACCAAAGACATGAACTCTTCAAATCTGACAATGGACTGGTATTCAACAACCATAAAATACATAATTATTTCTGTATACTATGAAACTGCCCGCTGCCGTCTACACTGATGTTGCAACATCCAGCCTCCAGATGTCACATTACAACTAAGATCTTACAAATGAGGAGTCCTGTGTTGAGTTACAACACTGAGTTTTTAACAGGAAGATACCCTTTTTAAAATAGTATTGGTGACATTGATGATATTTAACCATCTGGAGTTAGGGTTAATTTTGCTTAATTTTTTCTTACGTTCTATAGATTTATTTTTGTCATTGTTGAGCACCTTAAATTGTCTTTACCCCACACGCGTGTTTTTTCACAGCACAAACTCAGCAAAAAGTCTGACAATAGACTAGGAGTCAACCGATCAATATAATGGGAATGCTAGATGGCTTAGGTTAACAAACATGTAATTGGGTGTAAACAGCCTAAAATGTTGGACTTGTATTGAGTCTTTGTGGAGGAGAAGTGTTGAAAGTTCAAGCTCAAATAGAGTCTTTCATGAGAATGACAAGAAATGATTCATGCCATTCCAGAAAAAGCTCTTGACACACCTAAGAATCCCAACAAGAACATAATGTTTACACGGACCAGTGGCTTACATTCTGGTTTATCCTTTCTAACAACATTGGATTAACATCAGGATTTCATCAACAGGAAGTGTGTAGGATAATGGATTTGATGGCTACTGCTACAGCTAACGTGCATTGTAGTAATATTATTAAAGGGTCTAAACCAAGAATATGGTATTAAACAATGTAATATTGGGTAAGACATTGTGTAACCAGGAACATAAATTTCTATTTCCTGCCAGGCAAAGGTATCAAAAAACCAGATGGCTCAACAGTGTATGAAATCAATCAGCCCTGTCTGAATTGTTTATTCTCTGAGTCTGAATGACTCATTCTAGTGCCAGTCTTACTGCCTAATTAATTGTGTTATGTAGGCAATGCAGTAACAATGCAGCAGGATAAAAGTTGTTTAACATAAAAATGACAAATAGTTGTGATAAATGCATAGTAATATCATAGTGACAAAACGTACAGGAATAAAGACAAAAATACAAAAAAAATGGCCAGTGTGTCCAAATTAGGGGTGGTATGGTTCATAAAAAAACATCCGAACCGCTCGGTTCGCTTGTCTCGGTTCGGAGCGTGTGTGCGTCGCACGGTTCGTCAGTACACTGTTAATGTGCACTAACCACTTACTGCTGTAGTGCCCACTTTCGACACCTATGTTAAAACACTTACCAGAAATGACGAGCGGGATGAGTGTGACGAACGCAACACATGGCAGCTGATTGGACGCGTGGGTCTTGCTGCTCCCGAATTTCAAAACAGACTCTAATGGCGTCTCGTTCTGAATACGATTTCGTATTTTACAAAAATAGTTCACCGAAACGTGTTTCTGAAAACATTTTAAGCGAGAAAT